>NW_012150385.1:3230683-3234139 GCF_000956105.1 Propithecus coquereli | reverse complement strand
AAAAAAAAAAAAAAAAAAGATTTTGCTTTACCGTCTTACTTGTATTGTTTCCTACAAGAAATCTGCTCTCATCTTTATCTTTGTTCCTCTGTACATAACATGTCCTTTTTCTCTGGCCGCTTTTAAGATTTTCTCTATCACTGGTTTTAGACAATTTAATTTTGATATGCCTTTGTGTACAGTAGTTTTCTTCATGTTTCTTGTGCATGGGATTCATTGAGCTTCTTTCTTGGGTTTGTGGGTTTATAGTTTTCATCAAATTTGGAAATATTTTTCTCATTTTTTCCACATATTTATTCTGTTCCACCTTCATATCCTTTCCTTTGGGGACTCCAATTCCGTGCATGTTAGACTATTTGAAGTTGTCCCACAGCTCACTGATGCTCAGTTCTCTGTTCATTTCTTTGATTCTCTTTTCTTTGTTTCTTTTCTTTTTTTTTTTGAGATAGGTCTCACATTGTCACCCAGTCTGGACTGCAGTGATGTGATCACAGCTCACTACAACCTCAAACTTCTGGGTTCAAGTGATCCTCCTGCCTTAGTCTCCCAAGTACGTTGGACTACAGGTGCAAACCACTATGCCCAGCTAATTTTTCCATATTTTGTAGACAGAGTCTAGCTGTGTTGCTCAGGCTGGTCTTAAACTCCTGGCCTCAAGCAATCCTCCTGCCTCAGCCTCCCAAAGTGCTAGGATTACAGGTGTGAGCCATTCTTTGATTCCCTTTTTTTTGTGTATTTTGTTTTGGATGGTTTTTATTGCTGTATCTTCATATTCGCGTATCTTTCTTCGGCAGTGTTTAACCTACCATTAATCTCATTTGGTGTAATTTTTTGTTTTACACATTGTAGCTTTCATCTTTAGAAGCTCCATTTGTATTTTTAATATCTTCCATCTCTTTAAGATTTTGAACATATGGAATATAGTTGTACAAACTTTTAATGACCTTGTTTGTTAATTTTAACATCTCTTTGAGTTCTGGGTTGGTTTTGATTGATTCATCTAGATATGGGTTATGGTTTTTCTGCTTCTTTGCATGTTGGGTACTTTTTTATTGGATGCCATACACTGTAAATTTTACATTGTTGTGTTCTGAATAGTGATTTATTCCTAAAATATTCCTGAGCTTTGTCTTGCATGTGTGTGAAGAATGAATGGTTGGCACTAACACAGAGCTGGGGATATAGAGGCTGTTACCACCAGCCGGACTGGAAAACCTCAAGACTCCTGGGCATTGAATAGAGCACATAGAAAGGTATTCCCTAGACTGAGCCCTGCTTCCTTCCTGCCTACCATCTTGAAAGCCAGACCTCAAATTATCAAACTAGTAGATAACTAATTATATCCAAGTAACTTAATTACATCCCCCAAAAAAGTTGAGCTGCAGGCTTGGGAGTCAGGTACATCTAAAGTCAAAGTCCTGGAGATGGGAAGACGGCCTGGTTCAGAACACTACTAGAGACTGGCCTTGGATAGAAATGGTACCATGTCTGCTGTTATAATAGAATGCACTGTGAAGAACCCAGGGTCCTGAACACAAGTAGAGTTTTATAAAATAGAGTCAGGGAACAGAAGCAGCAGTTAACAAAGCCCTGAGGCAAGAGTGTGATGGTGTCTAGGAACTGGCAGGTGACCTTTTCTTAGACTTCATTAACTGTGAATTTTACTTCCTTAGGCAGACCTTCTCTGGGTCTCCCTTTGAGGCTCTGTGCTCCACAGCTTTCCTTACTTACCTTGTATGGATATTTACCTTGGTTGGGACTTCTCATTCTTTGTCTGCCTTCCTTCATCCGTATGTCTATCTTCGGAAAAGCCATAGTCCCAGGGCCTGGCACAAAGCAGACACTCAGAAAATACTGGTTGTATAAATGCTTACCAGTGAAGGAATCTAAAGTTTCCAGACACAAACTGTGGAAACTTATGGCTAGGAAATACTATCTTATGAAAATGGGTTTTAAACAATTTGTGAATGTTCTCTGAAATTTTTTCTTACCTATCTACTTAATGACCTATTTAGCCAGTTGTTGCTTTTCCTTCCATTTTGACCTTTTGTGTATGTGAACATTATCTAATTCCCCATTGAAGTCAAAATCAAGAGTGAAATTCTCATTATTATTTTTTTCTTTTTTAGGTTGGGGGGCTACAACTGTATGTTACAGGAAAATCAGAAGATAAGAGCAAGACAAAATGAAACAAAAATTAGAAAATGTCCATAATTCATGTAATCCCAAAGCAAATGTCCTTAATATTTTTTGAATATGCTCTAAATGCTTTTAAATACGTAGTAGTCCCTCCTTATCCTTGGGCTTTATGTTCCATCTCTCCTCTGTGGCTGCCTGAAACTGGGGATACTACCAAATCCTACATACTATATACTATGCTTATTCCTAGACATACATTTCTGTGGTAAGGTTTAATATATAAATTAGGGACAGTAAGAAATTAATAATAACTAATAATAAAATAGAACGATTATAAAATATGCTGTAATAAAAATACGAATGTGATCTCTCTCTGTCTCAAAATACCTTATTGTATGTGATATTTTCAGACTGTAGTTGACTGTGGGTACTGAAACCGCAGAAAGCAAAACTGTGGAGTGGGGGGAACTACTGCGTGTGCGTGTATTTTTTTTTTTTTTTTTTTTTAAGAGACAGGGTCTCACCGTCACCCAGGCTGGAGTGCAGTGGTGTAATCATAGCTCACTGCAACTTCGAACTCCGAGGCTCAAGTGATCCTCCCACCTCAGCCTCCCAAGTAGCTGGGACTATAGGCATTTACCAGCACACCTGCTAATTTTTAAATTTTTTCGTAGAGAAGGGGTCTCACTGTGTTGCCCAGGCTGGTCTCAAACTCCTGGCCTTCAAGTGATCCTCCTGTATCAGCCTCCCAAAGTGCTGGGATTACAGACGTGAGCCACTGCTCCTGGCCTGTATATATTTTTATTCATTACAATTTAATTAGTTTTCTGTCTTTGTTCTTCACTTTTTGAAAATAGGGTGAAATCTTATATATTAATCATAACTTAGGGAGAGCAGAGTTAAATTTTATATAGTTAATAGACGGAGCTGGAGGAGGGAGGGAAGACCTATTATAAAATAAGCCCGGGCAATTACGTAAGCTAAGCGTGAGTGATGTGACAGTATAACCTGGTTTTTACATCTCAGTTCTCATTTTATTGGACAGGGCATGCATTCTGATTGCAAAATTCCCTGCCTTGTGGAATCAAGCAGTGAAGACCTGCAGAGCACTGGGTGGAGCATAGTATATATATTTTTTGGGTTGGGGGACTAATTTTTAATTTAGACCATCTTCAGTTATTTTATAGTAATGTCTTTTCTCAGAATGAGAATTTTAGAAGAAAAACATAGTAAAATGTACTTTTAAAGTTGATATAATTCATATACAGTAAAATATAATTTAAAATGTTTAAATTTTGGCTGGGCGCGGTGGCTCAC
>NW_012150385.1:3171983-3230565 GCF_000956105.1 Propithecus coquereli | reverse complement strand
TAGTTGTAATATTTTACTTTACTTTTATTTTATTTTTTTGGGACGAGGCTCCACACCTTTATTTTAAAGCTTATTCTCTGTATGGGATTTGTGGATACGGAGTCTGATAAGCAGAGTGTGTGAAAAACATCAAGTTTAAAAAAAGAAACTAGTGATTTTTTTTAAATTTGAGATTTCTTACCTTTATTAAATTTCATGTTTCTATTTGCCTAGCAGAAATCGTCCAGACTCAGTGAGTCTAGTGATATGTTTATCAACATATGCCTTTTGTATAAAGCTTGTGTTTTATTTATTTATTTTCAAATTCTCCTCTCTGATTACATTAGCAACAGGACTTTACATTTTTTTATGTGTTTCAGATGATGAATGTCAGCGTCTTCTCTTTTCTTCTTATACATTGAATTCTTAGACTCCTTGAGAATCAAAACACTAAGTGGTTTTTATAAACTACTGACCTGTGTATCCTATATATCCTTTTTTTTTTTTTATTCATTCCTCATGCTTTGGGAGGTTATTTCGGCAGGTAGAAGGGATGTCCTTTTTTGAATTCTCTATTTTGTAAGGTTTTAAAAACCGAATCTGACTAGGCACGGTGGCTCATGCCTATAATCCTAGCACTCTGGGAGGCCGAGCTGGGAGGATTGCTTGAGGCCAGGAGTTCAAGACCAGCCTGAGCAAGAATGAGATCCCATCTCTACTAAAGATAGAAAAATTAGCCAGGTGTGGTGGCATGTGCCTGTAGTCCCAACTACTGGGGAGGCTGAGGCGAGAGGATCACTTGAGCCCAGGAGTTTAAGGTTGCAGTGAGCTACAGTGATGCCACTGCACTCTACCCAGGGTGACAGAGTGAGACTCTGTCTCAAAAAAAAAAAAAAAAAAAACAAAAACATAACAACACTCCCCACTCCCAGTCTTATGATTAAATATACTAATACCTTTTTAGTTTGGTCAGTGCCTACTGGTTGTCTCTGTTTCCTTAAAATAGTTAGAAATCTTAATAGCATAATATTAAACTTTAACAGAATTGTTTAATAGTTAATGCTTGTTCTGGCCTTCTGTGTTCAGGAAACTTGCATTGGAAGGAATGAAGAGAAGCCAGTTTAATTCAGTTTGCCCTTTGAGCTTTATTTTTCTAGAAGTACCTTTTTAAACAATTGTTATGACTAACATATAACATTGTTTCTGGTAACCGTTAGCTTAAATGTGTTGATAGGGCTTTATATGAATTACATATTTTGATAGGGCTTTATATGAATTTATGCTATATAGGAAAAAAAATTATGTAGTAAACATGGTAGGAGTAAAGTCTATAGGATAGTTAACTTTTAACTGAACAATGTCTTGAGAACCTGCTTTGCCAATACAAAATGACAGCAGCAATTTTTAAAATATTATTTTTTGTGAGTATATTTTCCACCCTAAAACTTTTAACTTGCATGTCAATCCCATCTCCTCATTTTTATTTATTGAGCACTTTGTTACATGCTGGGTGCTGTTCTAGGCACTGTGGACAGAGCAGGGGATGAGACACACTGGGCATGTGACATTTTTCTCCCTTTCTTGGGAACTTATGTTCAGAAAGAGAGAGAGAGGTTATAAAGAAATACTGTAATGTCAGGTAGCAATAACTACAGTGCAGGCAGTGGAGGCAGGTTACAGAATGATGGCAGCAAGGATGGCAGCCAAGGCAGGCATGTCTGAGGAGGTGACATTTGGTCATAGATCTGCAGTAAGTGAGGAAGGGAAGTCTGTGCATCTGAGGAAGTTGTTCGGGCAGTGGAAACCTATTTCACTGCTCAGGGTTTGTTGAGAGGCTATTTCCTCCTCCCTGGAAACTACTAAAGCAGAGAGCCTGTTGCCTGTTGGTGGTGAGTGCTGAAGGGGACAGGCAGTGTAAACCCTCAGGCTGGGAGCTGGCTGAGGAAGCAGAGCAGATGCTGTTTACCTCAGTCTCCCTATGTCCGCCTAATGTCTGAATGGCAGATGTATGTGTTAAATTGTTTTCTTTTTGTGGGGGGGGGCTTTGAACCCATCTAACAACAACAAAATTATTAATGTTAGTAGTATTGTAATTATATAATCATTAAATTATAATAATAGCCTCAGGTAATTTTTATTGAGCACGCTGTGGGAAGTATTGTTGTTATCCTCATTTTGTAGATGAAGACATTGTGAGACAGGTTAAATAATTTGCCCAAGAGTACACAGCCAGAATGGTGGTGTGCACACATACCTCCTTTAAAAAATAAATTATTATACATAATGATATTTATCTTGGCCTTTCTACCCCCCACTTTACATATCTTGGAGAATACTCAGTATCAGAACACATAAATAAATCTATTTTTCTTTAACAGCCTCAAGGTATTCCATTTTATAGATATAATTTATTTAGTCACTGGTATATTGATAGATATTTGTTTCTAGGTTTTTACTGTCATAAGTAGTGCTCCAGTTATTATTCTTACATCTTCATCTTTGGGCACTTCTGAAGTATATCTATAGATACAGTCTCAGAAGTGAAATTGCCATGTCAAAGATTATTTATACTTTTAGTTTCCACAGATATTTCCAAATTACCCTCCTAAGAAGTTATACCAATTTGTACTCCCATCAACTGTATTTTTTCCTTATATAACAGAGTGTTTACATGTAACGGTAAGGCAGTAATAGTATACAGTTATTGTGAGGATAAATGAAGTAAATGAAAAAAGATATCTAGTAAGCTGTCAGTAAATGACTTTTATATGTTATTTTTTTGTTTTTTGGAGACAGAGACTGGCTTTGTCACCCTGTGTAGAGTGTGGTGGTGTCATCATAGCTCAACTTTGAGGCAACCTCAAACTTCTGGGCTCAAGTGATCCTCCTGCCTTAGCCTCCCGAGTAGCTGGGACTACAGGCACATGCCACCACGCCCGGCTCATTTTTCTATTTTTATTGATAGTAGAGATGGGGTCTCACTCTTGCTCAGGCTGGTCTCAAACTCCTGAGCTCAAGCTGTCCTCCTACCTTGGCCTCCCAGAGTACTCGGATTACATGTGTGAGCCACTGTGCCCAGCCAACTTTTATGTATTACTAGTAATTATTCATCATTTCTTCTGAACTTTATTACCAGAAATATTATAGGCCTAGGCAGAGTTTCAGGAGGTTGGGGAAGGGGGTGTATGCAGTTGATGATAGCAATGTATGCCTCCAAATTACTGTTACCTGTATCAGAACAAATGCACTGTGCTCTGAGGCCTTGGGGGCCAAGAAGTCTTCTAACTGGGGCTGATGTTAGGAGACAGAGCCCACAGGCACATCTGACTTGTGATAGGAAGGGCTGCTCTCAGACAGGGCACAGTAGATGTAGTGTGTGTCTCTGTTCCTGGAATAGCAGCTTTGGCTGTTTCCAGGGGGAGGAGAAGGTCATCACTTGGGAGGGTCCTTTAGAATATCCTGTCCCAAACACTTTATTCTCCCCTTCACTTACTATAAAAGGCTTAATTTAAATTTGCCTTATGTATTGACTTAGGGAGCCTTATGTATTGACTTGAGAGTGATTTAGGGAGCTCCTTACCTAAAGAATGATTTTCCTCATCTGCACACTGTTGCTTGAAATTTATTTTAGAGGAAACAAAGCCATAACCATAAGCAGTGTGGTGTTACGGAGTGAACACCAGCTCTTCATCCAGAAGGTGTGGGTTTTGTAAAGTAGGGAGTGTCTTCAGGGAAACATTCCTTTTCCAATTTTTAGCCAAGCAATGAGGATTAACTGGCAGTGGATGATAAAGTCACTTATTTGCTCCAAGCCTCAGTTTTCTCCAGCATAAAATTAAGTAGTTATATAAGACGAAGAGGAGAGAATGTTATAAAAACACTTTGAAAATGCAAATGCCTAATGAAAACATACATCCGTACAAAAACTTGTACATGAATGTTCATAGCAGCATTATTTTTAATAGCCAAAAAGTGGAAACACCCCAAATGTCTGTCAGCTGATGAGTGGGTAACCAAAATGTCTGTCCAAACAATGGAATAATAGTCCACAATAAAACGGACTGAAGCATTGACACAGACTACGCCATGGATGAACTTTGAAAACATTGTGCTAAGTGAAAGAAGCCAGACACAAAAGATCATGTGTTGTATGATTTTACTTATGTGAAGTGTCCACAATAGACAAATCCATAGAGATAGAAAGATTAGTGGTTGCCTGGAACTGGAGCTGGGAGAGTAGGAATGAAAATGTTATAAAATTAGATTATCATGATAGTTGCACAATTCTGAATATACTAACAACCACTAAACTGTACCCTTTAAAATAGATGAATTTTATGGTATGTGAATTGTCAGAGTCGAATAAAATTTAGAGACAGGAATCTCAGAAATTAAAGCATCTTATTTGGGAAGAAGACTAATTCAGGGCATACATGTAGATGAGAGTTGTCTTAGGTATGTCTGAGCAACAGAGAAAAGTAGAGGTTTTATAAAAGTACAGAAATGTTATATATTGTTCTTTGATAAAGTTTATTGGCACTAGTAAGGTTTTGGGGAGTTGGCAAGTTTTGATTGTAAGTGACAGAAATGGGTAAAACTGTTTTTAGAGTCACAAAAGATTGGTTCAGCAGCTCTTAGATAAACTGGTTCCGGGTTACAGCAGGCAGTTTCATCAGGCAGGCTTGCAGAGAATTACATTCTTGGAGCAATGTTTGGAGCAATGTTTTGAGCAATGTTGAGTGCTTCCTCCCCCTGGCCTCTCAACTCGGTTTTAGTTGGGTATGACTAGAATGACCCAATTCATATGATCAACTTTCACAGAATATATCTTTTTTTTTTTTTTCACAGAATATATCTTAATAAAGCTATAAAAAATGCTGGATTAGGAGTTTCGTTCTCACTGAAGATAGTTGTCATTGGATTAATGCTGTGTTAGGGATACAGTGTTAGGATATAAGTCCCAATTTTGTCACTCAAAGTATGTGGCTGGCCCTTTATCAAGTTGGTGAAATTCTCCGAACTAATTTTTCTCATCTGTAGAAATAGATGTAATAATAATAACAATCATGTCTCACTGGAAGTGTTGTGGGGCCATGGTGAATGAACTTTCAGATGCTTGCAATACATATGGATGCTGTCAGCGTGTGTTTCCTTTCCTTTCCTTCTTTTCCAGTATAAAGAGGAGAGAGAAGCAGACATGAAAAGGGAAAGGCAATAGAGAGCCCTGTTTACTAACTTCTCTCTCTGTATCTCTCTACCTCTCAAAATAAATCAAAGCTCTGTGCAGAGGTACTTTTGTCTGATAGAGCTGCACATGTTTGCAGTTTAGCAGAAATTTTGTGGTTAAGACATGCTTTCCAAGAAGATTTTCATTAACAGCCCAACCCCTTTCCCAGATGATACCATTAATCAAGGTATTGTTGCATAGGGCTTCAGGCAGGAAGGAGAGTTAGGAATGGTTCTTGAGTCTCATGGAGAGAACTTCCTTTTGGACTGAGCATCTACTTTAGTAGGAAGGTATGTGATGTTAATCTACCCAGCTTTAGGGGAACTAGATGACTACCACCATCCAGGTACCTTTATCTCAGTTTGTTCTGAATACTGTCACAGGGCTGAAGCACAGCATACTTTGACAGCAGAACCACCAGGAATGTCACTGACCTAGGGTATCTGCAGCATTGAATGTGTTTTGTTTTCTGCACTGAGTATTTGATTGATTGATTTGTAAAGCAGGAAATATGATAGTTTTATAAAGCAGGAAATATCTTCAGGGAAACATTTCTTTTCCAGCTTTTAGTCAAGTGACAAGGGTATTATCTTTGGCTTTAGTTTCTAAGTGTAAATAGTGCCACTTAGGAGACATATTAATTCACTGAACTTTTTAAAAAGACTTCAATGTACCAGACACTGCACTGTGCATTGAGGAATCAAAAATAGCAAAAATGGAGAGTCTGTACTTGCAGGGCTCCTGACTGATTGATTAGGTTAAACATACAGGAAGCTTTGAGGCTGAGACAGCAGAAGCGCTCCTGCTGGGGCTTTCTCTATAGGAACACTGGGTGGATCCCTGTGAGAACTATGAGGTTGTTGAGATGTTACATATTACTCATGCATAGCTATTTTATTTCTATTTTATGAAAATCAAGCTAGTGATTCTTTTTTAAAGTATATTTTAATTTTTCTTGGTAGATAATTTTTTTCGATTGCTTCATATGCACTAGGGTGAAATAGAATTCTCATGAAAATAGTACAGATTTTGCTGACTGCAACTACAGAAGGTTGCCAGTACCTTTTTCATAAAATGAGTTATTTGTACATTATTTCATCCTTTGAAGCCATTGATCCCAGATTTCATTGTGCTGTAAAAAAAAAATTACCTTTATTCTCAGTAAAAATTTATATCTTATTTGATAGGCACTCACCCCAAGCCCCACTCTCCTCCACTACCAAGGTGCCTTTAAACTCAGGTAACCAGGAGATTTGTAGCTGTGGGAAACAGCTGTAATCTATCCTTCAGAGTTATTTTAAGGATTAGAAATTTTATACAGTATATAAATCATAATGAATGTACAGATTGCTAAATGGTTGGGGTTTATTCTGTTCTTTTTCTAACTTCTTAGGAATTGGTCACTTTTTATTTTTGAGATGGACTCTCACTCTGCATCATTAGAGCTCACTGCAGCCTCAAACTCCTGGGCTCAAGTGATCCTTCTGCCTCAGCCTCCCAAGTAGCTGGGACTATAGGCATGCACCATGATGCCTGGCTAATTTTCTATTTTTTGTAGAGATGGGGGTCTCACTCTGCTCAGGCTGGTCTCTAACTCCTGCCCTCAAGTGATCCACTGGCTTTGGCCTCCCAGAGTGCTAGGATTACAGGCATGAGCCATCTTGCCGACCTACTTACTCTTTTTTTAATCTAAATATTTAAGGCTGTGTATTTCTCTAGAAGTATGTCTTTGAAAGTATCTTGAAAACTAGGAGTTTTCAAGTGTAGTATTTGTATTATTTAAGTATGTTTAAATTTTCATTATGATTTCTTCTTTGGCTCATAAATTATTTAAAAGTATGCTTTCAAATTTCCAAATGTATTTTTTAAAATTATTTTTTTCTCTTACCAGCTTATGTTTTAATAGTGTTGTGACCGTAGGAATGGCTTGTGTGCTGCTTTCCCGCAATTTGTTGAGATTTTCTTTATTGCCAGATATGAGGTGAATGTTCATAAACATTGCCTGTATTCTAAAGAATATATTCCTTAATTTGTTTTAGAAAGCAGGTAGGTGCAAGATTCTGTATACATCTAATGATCTAACTTGTTGATTATATTATTCTTATTTTCTATTTACTGTCTACTAATTTTTTTAACTGTTTTGCCTATAAATAATTGAGCACTGTGGTAATCTCCCATTATTATGGTAGATTTTTGAGTTTCTCTGTGAGTTCCAGCAATTTTTGCTTCATATATGTTGGCACTATTTTATTAGGTATGTATAACTTTATAATTTTCATCTTCCTGTTGAATTTGTCAACCCTAAATAATGAGATTCAGAAAATAGAATTAAGTATAGAGTTTATTTTAGCAGAAATCTTGAGGATGGCTACCCAGGTAGACATAGACTCTACAAGAATGGACTCAGTGCTCCAAAGTGGGGAAGTGAAGGTTTCAGTTATATAGGCAGAGATGGAAAAATTTAACAGAACTGCAACATTTTCCACACATGGAAATATCTATGTTACAGTGATTTGATTGGAGTTTGAGACCAGCCTGGGCAACATAGTGAGACCCCGTCTCTAAAAAAAAAAATAATAATAATTACTTGGGCATAGTGGCAGGTGCCTAGAGTTCCAGCTACTTGGGAGGCTGAGACAGGAGTATCACTTGAGCACAAGTGCTCGAGGCTGCAGTGAGCTGTGATCATGCCACTGCACTTCAGTCTGGGCAATAGATCGAGGGACCCTGTCTCAAAAAATAATAAAAAATTGATGATACAGAACAGCGATACAGTCTGTAAGAGGGAACTCTAATTATTAAAGTGATGGTGATGTGTCCCTGTGCAATACCACGACAGATAGTTAATTAGTGTCTATTATAGAATCTTCTTCCAGTGTCCTTTTTTAAGAGATTCCATCAGTCTTTAAAGATGACACTGTTGCTGCTGCTAATAATAATAATAGTGACAGCTACCACTTATTGAATGTTTACTGTACTAAACACTTGACATAAATTAACTCACTTAATCTTAAACCAAGGAAATAGTGATATAATTCTCATGTTACAGGTGAAGAAACTGAAGCATAGAGAGATGAAGAAATGTGCCTAAGGTTACACAGCTACTACATGGTGAACTGGGATCAGAACCCAGATGGTCTGGCCCGTGTCTAAACTCCAGACGTGAATCAAGCGCATTTATTAATCAGTGAGAGACTAATGGAATTTTGTTGAAGACCTAAGCCAGATTCTTTCTGCATCAATGATATCAAACAGATTTTGGAAATGTAAACAGGATAGGGTGCATTAAAATTCACTTGAATTTATTTAGTTAAACAGATGTTTGGCTTATCTTTAGTTGCCTCACCCAGAGTTGTTTTTAAAACCACACCAAGTCTGTTTCAAGAATATTGGTTTACGGATTCAATTAAAGTGAGAAATGTCACTAAATAATTAGTGCTGCATGTGTTGAGATATGCCACAATAGTTTTAGTTAAAATATGAAAAGGTAAAATATGATGAGTTTATAATAGATGTTATTTTTAATTAAAATAATGGATTTTAACTTTTAATTGGTTAAACTTCATGTTCTTGAGGTTTTTGGAATGAACTTTTTTAGCATGTTACTTTTATATTCTCATCAGATATTAGAATAATTAAAATATTTACTATTTATAGATCATCTACTATGTGCCAGATACTGTGCTAGATATTTTACATTTATTATGTAAAACTTAGGACTAAGTGTATTTTATTACAAATGAGGAAACCGAGGTGCAAGAGATGATACACCTTCCAAGGCCAGACAGTTGGAGACTCTGAAGTGGGGTGCTGCTGGTATGAAGTCGAAATGCGTGTCAGGGGACCCTGGTGAGAGCAAAGAAACACACCGCTATGGGGAGAGGTGTGTTGGTGATGAGATAACTGAAAGACATATTATTTATCAAGATAAATCCCAAGTGGATTAAAGAGAAATGTTTAGAATTACAGAGACGCTGTGGAGAAAAGGCAAAATAAAATACTTATCAGAGATGATAAGCTTTCTTGGAACATTTTATTAGACATGTACCTGTGAATGAATGATAACTTTTTGAAAAAAAATTTATTTTTGGTTATTATGGATACATAATAGTTGTATATATTTGTAGGGTACATGTGATGTTTTGATTCAGACATACAATGTGTATTAATCAAGTCAGGGTAATTGCAGTATCACCTCAAGCATTTATCATTTTTTTGTGTTAGGAACATTCCAATTCCACTCTTTTAGTTAAAGTGTATCCTAACTTACTGTTTATTATAGTCACTTTGCTGTGCTATCAAATATTGTTCATTCTATCTAACTATACTTTTGTACCATTAACTATCCCCACTTTATTCCCCTCTTCCCCGCTACCCTTCCTAGTCTCTGATAACCATCATTCAATGTCTCCATTGTTTTAATATTTAGCTCTCACATATGAGTGAGAGCATGTGAGATTTGTTTTTCTGTGCTTGGCTTGTTTCAGTTAATGTTCTCCAGTTCCATCCATACTTGTTGCAAATGACAGGATTTCATTCTTTTTTATGGCTATATAATATTCCATTGTGTATATGTACTCCGATTTCTTTATCCATTCAGCCGTTGATGGACACTTAGGCTGATTCCAAATGTTGGCTGTTGTGAATAGTGCTGTAGTAAACATGAATGTGCAGGTATCTTTTCCATATACTGAATTCCCCTCCTTTGGATATATACCCTGCAGGGGGATTGCTGGGTCACGTGGTAGTTCTATAACTTTCTCTTCAAAAGCAGAAGAAATCACAAAGGAAAAGGTTTGCAGACCTAAATACACAAAATGTTAATATATGCTCCTTAAAATTAAATTTATTTTTAATAATTTTATTAGAAGATAGTCTGAGGATGAAGGTCAGTATTTTTACCATTTTTCAGATTTATGGAAATAAATATGTCAAAATCTCAACAGATAGATGAACAAAGGAAATTAATAGACCCTGTGGGAAATTTCAGATGTAAATAAAAACGTGAAAAAAATTCAGCCTCACATACTAATCAGAGAAAAGCCAAATAGAGCAGACATTTTTCATCTACCAAAGCAGGGAAATGTAGTGATACATCCTCTGCTTCCTTTTCCTAGTATGTGAACCAAAAAGGAAGTGAAACTTTATATTTAATCCCAAACCAGTTTGGAAGTTTCCTTTACTGTAGTTTTTCCTTTCTCATGTCAGACTTACCGCTTTAAGCATTTGTCGCTGTAGAGACATTGTGTGCCCCTGTTTCATTCAGCAGCTGCTGCTTGTGCTCTCACTGTGGGCAGGGCCCTGAAGCTAGGATTTTCAAATGGGGTCATATTTTCTGGGATGTTTATTTTATTTACTGTGTTACAATTAGTTGAGAGTGCTTTGCATATTTATTGTCTTGTTAAAATATGCTGTAGTTTTTTAGAAGTGTTCTGAATTGTTGTATGGAAATCATTTTGAAGTATGACATACTCTTGGTACCTGAGTAGAATTTCCTCCCTGAAGTAAAGGGAAAGTTCTTACTCATTTGAGGCTTGGGGCTGAACACTTGACTAAGTGGATCATTTCTTTCTTGTGTTATCTCAGAGAAGGTCAGGCTGTAAGATCGGGATCCAAGATTTTCCCAGGGACACAATATAATTTGCATGGGAAAGAATGAATTGTTTGGTTATTTCAAAGTCAGATTAAGTTCAGGTTAAAAATGCCAGTATTGCTTAGCTAAGTATTAAATGGCAGAATGGAAGGAATAAACTTCTTTTCTCCTTTGAAATGAATACTTAACCTCCATTGGGCTTTGACAGTGTCTTCTTCATGGACATGCTAATTAATGTATTATCCATGAACTTTGTGGATTTCTGCAATTCCAGTCACATAATTATTGCTTAGTGTGTCTAAGTAACCAACTTGTAGGTGGTTTGCATGATGTGAATCTTTCCAACTCTTGTCCTCCAAATTGTTTCTTATGCCCTGAACTGAAAATATTTTATTTCTAAAATTTTAATATATGGCCTCATAATTTTAATGTTTCAAAGGGACCTATGCATATATACATGTTAGATATTTCTTGTTTTTGCTATTTTTTTAACAAAAAGGGAACACAAAAATGATAGTTTCCCTCAATTCGAAGAAAGATTAACACTTTTTTATTAGGTTATTAAGTATGAAATGTCTGATTCCTTAAGAACTAAGTTTGACAGTTGATATCACTGACATTTCTTGTTTTACTTTATTTATTTATTTGTTTGTTCGACTAGTCAAGTGAGGTAGTGAGGAGCGGGGAAAGTTCTAGAACAAGGAATTCAATCTGTAACTGACTGTGAACAATCAAGTGAGATAACTCACTACCTTCGGACCAGCCTATTTTTATTGTGAATGTACATCCTCAGTCTTTCAAATGCATGCTTTGGCTTGTGATTATCTTTCACATTTTTTTTAGAGCAATTTTTGTGAAACCATGGATAAGTAAAAAATTCATGTTATTTTTGAATAACAGTTCTGTTGTGGAGCCAGTGCAGTGCAGACAGCTCAAAAAAGTGTTTGGAAAGGATGTGGCTAATGAACACAAAGTATGTCAATGGTTTGAGATGGTTTGAGAAGTTCCGTTTTGGTGATTTTAATCTTGAAAATGACTCACGTGGGAGACCAAGGTGGATAATGATGAGCTGAAAGCTGTAGTGGAAGCGAATCCAACTCAACTTATACGTGAATTAGCAGCAAGGTTTGATGTTACTATTCCAACAATATTAGACCATTTGAAACAAATGGGCAAGGTAAAGAAGCTGGATAGATGGGTACCGCATGAATTAAATGAGTGTCAGAGAAGAAATCGTCTCAAAGCTTGCCTTTCTTTGCTGTCACAAAGACGAACCATTTCTACACTATATTGTTACATGTGGTGAAAAATGGGTTCTTTTTGACAATCAGAAGCATTTGGCACAATGGTTGGGTAAAGATGAAGTGCCAAAACACAGTCCAAAACTGAATATTAATCCAAAAAAGCTAAGGGTGTTTGTTTGGTGGTCCAACGCTGGTATTATCCACTACAGCTTCATGAAACCTGGTCAGTCGATTACAGTAGATGTCTGCTACAACCAGTTGGATGAAATGATTACGATGCTTGTGATTAGGCAGCCTAGATTGGTCAATAGAGACAGGCCAATCCTCTTGCAAGATAATGTTCGATCACATGTTGCACAGACCACGCTGCTCAAACTGTAGAATCTGGACTTGGAAACTCTTTGTTATCCACCATATTCACTAGTCCTTCCACCAACTGACTGCCACTTCTTCCAGGCTTTGGACCACTTCTTGCAAGGAAAAATATTCAATTCTCAACAAGCTGTGGAAAATGCCTTTTGCAATTTCATTGCCACTCGCTCTCCAGGCTTTGCTGCCGGCATAAACAAGCTACCATTAAGATGGCTAAACTATGTCGATAGTTTAGGTGCATACTTTGATTAATTGTACTGCTTCTTGTTTGAGATATAATAAACTACACTTTGATTTGAAGTTGGACATTTCATATTTAGTGACCTAATAAAAATGAGTTATATATTTGAGAGCTATTGACATTAATTTAGGTAAATAAAATAATTCCAGGGAATTTTAAACACCAAAGGTTAATTTGCTAATGTTTTTTGGTGTTAAGTATGTTTTACTATATTCCAGGTATTTGACAACTAGTAATTTTATTAATCAGAATATTCAGTTAACTAGAGCTTTCTGTTTAATAGACATGTTAGAAATGGTCCCTGTTTACCCAGGGACTTCCTCTGGTATTCCTCTGTTAAAATATAGAGCCTACTTGATGGGTAGGGCAACAACAGTAGCCTTCCATGACCAACAGAAGGAGTTTCAGGTGCCAGCTGTTGTGATCATACTGGCCGGTGAACAGAACTTGATTGCTAATACAGTAACAACAGACATCATACTGAGAATATCATGTTCTATCTTCAACAATCTTATATGTAGATATTATCGCTCCCCTTCTACTGATGAAAAAACCGAGGTACAAATAGTGACCTTACCCAGGACATGCTGCTAATGAGTATCTGAGCTGGGGTTTGAACCTGGGTCACTCCAAAGCCCTCCATCCCATCACATGTCATGCCTTTCAGCAGTTGTAGGGCCTCAGAGTTGTCCACTCACATATTTTCCTACCATCTACTGGCCATCCCATAGGAGATTGATTTTAGTCAGATTATAAGTGGAGAACAGAGCTGTCAGGACCACCCAGAAATAGCCAAGCAGGCAGCATATTCTTATTTCAGCCAGCAGATACTAGGGGTTGCAGGGTGAAGGGCAGGTTGACCAAAGCTGCTGCTTAGCAGATGTTGGCCTCTATCACTATTTGTTCACCTTGTTATATGGCTGTAATACAATTTTGCATATGCTATTTTAACAAATTATGGGCCATGTCCTACATATTATTCATAAGATCATTTTTATGATGAAATACTTTCCCATCTTACTATTTTGGTTTTCTTAGAGATGAACTCTCTCTCTGTCTCCCAGGCTGGAGTGCAGTGGCAAAATCATAGCTCACTGTAACCTTGAACTCCTGGGCTCAAGCGATTCTCCCACCTCCGTCTCCTGAGTAGCTGGGACTGCAGGGGCATGCCACCACACCCAGCTAATTAAAAAAAAAATTGTTTTTTTAGAGACAGGGTTTTGCTGTGTTGCCCAGGCTGCTCTTGAACTCCTGGGCTCAAGTGATCCTTCCATCTTGGCCTCCCAAAGTGCTAGGGTTACAGACATGAGCCACTGTGCCCAGCCCCATCTTAATATATTATAATTATTAAACTAATTCCCCTGATATTGCTCCATATTTTTTTCAGGGAAACATTGTCATCTTAGGCTAGTGCTGTTAGTCCCTCCTAATGTGTTTAATTAGATTTTATAGTGGCTTTTTTCTTCCTTCTCAAATCTAAATAGAATTTTCTAACGTGTCTGGTTGACCTGTGCTTCCTGACTTAGCTGGGTCTTCCTGCAGTCTTTATGGGCTTCTCTGTAGTGCCATGCATGCTTAGTTATAACTTCTGGGAAGTCTAGAAGTCTCTTTTTCTTGCTTTTCTTATTGTCCTACCTCTGGGAGTTATAAGTGCTTGAGTCTCCAAATCTAGTCAGCTAGAGGCAGATTTAGCCTCTTTTTCTTTGTATATCGAATTTGGGAATTGACATAATTCTTAGAAATATAAAACCTGGTTAACTCAGAGACAACCCAGTTTGATATAGAGATTGTCCATTTGCAGTCTGGAATTTCCTTGTGTGTGGTGAACTGAAATTTGGAGTCTTTTAGTTTGCTGCTATATCCCCAGAGTCTCTTCAGTCATACGTCAGTTGTGATTGAATGGAACAAAGCGATGGTTTTTCTTATGATCAGAAGCCTCTGGAATCCAAACTTAGATTAGCATTGTTAGTCCAAAATGCTAGACCCGGATGTGTATTTGTTCTCTAATATATACTAATATTATATATTTTATTAATTGAGGACCTATAATGTGATAGCCCTGTGAATATGCTAGGGAATGAAATAGATAAGTTTCTTGCCCTCTTGGGGGTTGCATTCTAGATGGGGAGATAGGGAATTTCTGACAGTAATCCTAATTGCTAGCACTCAAGTGCTTCCTATGAGTCAGGCACTGCATTAACTGTATGAGGTAGGTACCATTATTAACCTCATTTCAAATGTGGAAACTGTGACCAGAGAAGTTAAATCTTCCCAAGGTTACAGAGTCTGTAAGTGGCGGAGCCGGAATTTGAACTCAGGCAGTCTAGCTCTAGAGTCTGTGCTCTGATAGTGGTGATAAGTGCTTTGAAAGGAAAGAAAACACAAGAGCCCAGAATGATTTGAGAGAGCTAGGAGTGGGGGCTACTCTAAATAGGGTGGGCAGAAAAGTTAATTTCAGATTTTGGAGGTGAAATTTGACCTACAACCTAACTGATAAGGACTAAGGCATTCAAAGTGGCTGGAATACGTTTATTCTAGGCAGAGAGAACAGCAGGTACAAAGGCTGAGAGGCAGAAAGGAGCTGGGTGTGTCTGAGGCGGGAGGGGAGGCTAGTGTGTTTGAGACATGGTGGGGGGGGGGAGGCTGGACTGGGGGCCAACCTAGGAAGGTCCCTGCAGGCTTGATTCTTGATAAATCAAGATTCCAGATTTATCTAGGGACTGTGAGAAGCCGCTGGTGGAAATTAAGCAGGGGTATGACATTGGAATACATTTTCATGGAAAATGAATTATAAAAGTTTAAGAGTAGAAGCAGAGAGAAAAGACAGGAGATTAAGAATTATGTTTTGGGCCAGGTGCAATGGCTCATGCCTGTAATCCTAGCACTCTGGGAGGCCGAGGCAGGAGGATTGCTTGAGCTCAAGAGTTGGAGACCAGCCTGAGCAAGAGTGAGGTCTCTATTAAAAATAGAAAAATTACCTGGGTGTCGTAGTGCATGTCTGTAGTCCCAGCTACTTGGGAGGCTGAGGCAGGAGGATTGCTTGAGCCTAGGAGTTTGAGGTGGTAGTGAGCCACGATGACGCCACTGTACTCTACCCAGGCTGACAGAGCAAGACTCTGTCTCAAAAAAAAAAAAGAGAGAAAAAAAAAGACTTACATTTTGAATAAGGTTTAAGTGGACTTTTAACATTCAAAAAAATGTTTTATCAGCATTTGGATATACAAGTTTGGGCTCAGGAAAGAGTTTAGGGCTGGAAATAAAAATTTGTGGTCCATTAGTGTATATAAACTAGTGGTTCTCGACTCTGCACATTTGAAGCACCTTTAAAAATGCTGATGCCCAGGTATCACTCCCAGAGATTCAGGTCCTGTTGGTCTGGGCTGGGGTCTAGTCACAGTTTGTTTTAAAGCTGTCCAGGTAACTCTAAAATACAACTAGGACTCTAAAATACAACACTGGTAGAGGTGGGATTTAAAGCCACGGAAGGCCGGGATTTGATTGTTTAGGGCAACAATATAGCTAGGGAAGAGAAGCAGCTCAGAGTCCTGGGGCACCTCAACACTTAGAGGTTGGTTAGAAGAGAGGGGACAACAAGGGAGACTCACAGGAGTAGCTAGAGAGGTAAGAGGAAAACCGGAAACTGGTGTCTGAAAGCCGGAAGAGGACAGTGCCTCCTGAAGACAGAGTGGCTGTGCCAGGTGCTGCTGAGAGCCTGGTGTGGTGGACCTGGCTGGAGGGTTGACAGTAGGTTTTACTGAGACCGTGGGTCTCAGAGGTTCAGACCAGGGTTAATAGGAGCTGTGGCTTCTAATCCTACCTCTGGCATTAGTTTTCTATGTAAAATCAAACAGAATGCTTACTCCTTTTCTTAGCCTCTTTGTATCTTTGCTTATTTATCAAAATGTAAATGAAATATCTCAGCACTTAAAGAAGATGATAAATAGACTTAGCTTTATTCCCCTCCTCCACTTCCAAATAGCAGCCAGTTCTCCTTGGTTCTAACTGTCCCTGTGCCTGGAACACCTTTCCGGATATATGTCCACTTGGCCTAACGCCCCCACCACCTGTGAGTCCGTGAGTTGTTCCTCAGCTGTGACTATCTCCAGGAGCCTTCCTCTGCGCTTCCTACTTAATGATGTGACTCTCCTCCCCACCCCTCTGGACTCCCATTTCCTACCCATAGCCCTGTCACCTTCTAGCATACTATGGGATTGGCTCACTTACTGTGCTTATTGCCTGATCCGTCTGCTAGAATATAGGAAATCTTTGTTTTGTTCATTGATGTCTCCCAGGCATCTAGATTGCTGAACAATGCCTGGCCTGTAGTAGCCTCATAGTTAGGTGCTCAGTAAATATTTGATGACTGAATGATTGTTGATTCAATGAAAATAGTGATAATTATCTTTTTGGGTGTGCTTCAGTTGCATTTGAAATTTGCATGGGATCTGTCAGTTCTCTCCATGGCCTAACTGTGGAGACTGCCAGAGTTTAGATTCTCCCCTCTACCTTAGTAGTGGCATGTCTAGTGAAATGGCACCATTTTGGTGCCATATAAGGGAAAACTAATAATATATACAGTTTGAATCATAATTTTCCTTTGTCTAAATTTGGTTTTGGCCACTTTTTTTTTTCTTCAAAGAAATGGGGTCTCGTTCTGCTATCCACCCTTAAGAGTAGTGGCATGATCATAATCAACTGCAGACTCGAATTCTTGGGCTCAAGTGATCCTCCTGCCTCAGCCTCCTGAGTATTGGGAATACAAGTGTGTGCCACGACGCCCAGCTTGTTTTGGGCCATTTTTCCCCCCATTTGTGGCTATTAAGACTTTAATGATTTTCCCTTTCAAATATCATTTGGAATTTTTAAAGACTTTAGAAATTATTTGGATGTTAATGTAGGGAAGTGGTGGTGATAATTAGAAACAAATTATTTATATATATATATATGAGAAACAATATATTTTCTAAACCAATTGTAGTTTTGACAGGGATCAGAAATTTTCATTTGTTTGTCAATGACAATAAAAGTCATGTTAGCAAGAAGCCATTTGGCACTGTGGAAAGTACATAGGCTTGAAAGCCAGGATGTCTGGGTCCTAAGTTTGTCCAGTAATCTTAGCCATCTCTTAATGAGTGTCCACTGTCTGCCAAATACTCTGCTAAATTTTTGATTTTTGTAATATCCCTCAAGGCTGCCATTACTTATACTCCGGCTTTTTTTTTTTTTTTTGAGACAGGGTCTTGCTCTGTCACCCAGGCTGGAGTGCGGTGGTGTCATCATAGCTCACTGCAGTCTTGAACTCTTGGCCTCAAGTGATCCTCCTGCCTCAGCCCCCTGAGTACCTAGGCCTACAGGTGCATGCCACCATGCCTGGCTAATTTTTTTTTTTGGGTAGAAACAAGGTCTTAGCGATCTTCCTGCCTTAGCCTCCTGAGTAGCTGATACTACAGGCACGTGCCACTGCAGCAGGCTACTGCACTCTGCTCCATAGATAAGGAAACCAAGTGCCAGAGAGAAGTTAAGCAAGTTGTCCAGGATCACACAACTCCTAAGTAGTGCAGTAGATTTCAGACCTGGCCTTGGTCTGACTGCAAGCACACACTTTGAGCCTGCCACCACACACCATGGTGCTGCTCTCTGCCAGTGAGTCCCTGTATGTCCAAGACAGTTTTCTTTATCTCTGAGCCTCTTTTCATACTTTCAAAATGAAGGGTTCAGTCTTACTCTATATGTTAGTCCATTTTGTGCTGCTGTAACAGAATACCTGAGACTTCATACTTTATAATGAACAGAAGTTTATTGGCTCATGGTTCTGGAAGCTGGGAAGTTCAAGATCAAGGCACTGGCATCTGGTGATGGCCTCCTTTCTTCGTCATCCCATGGGGAAAGGCGAGAAGGGGAGGAAGGGGCTGGCAGGGGGAAGACTGAACTCACTCTTTTGTAATGAGCACACTTCCATATAATGGCATTAATCCATTCATGAGGACAGACCCCTCATGGCCTAATCACCTTTCATTAGACCCCACCTCCCAACACTGTTGCATTGGGGATTAAGTTTCCAACACATGCTTTTTGGGGGACATATTTAAACTGAGATCTTTACAACATTGAATTAGAAAGGGTGTAGAAGGTCTGCTAGCTCTTCAGTTTAATTTTCAGTCCACAAGTTTGTATTGAGCACTACTGTGCAGCAGACATAGTGTAAGATGCTGTTAGACCTAGGAATGTATGCACCTGCTTTGTCTGTCTGGTCAGGAAGGTGGACTGTGTTCACCTAATAGCTGCATACTTCAAGGCCAGTTATGATAAGTGCCCTGTTCTTCAGCGGTAAACCTTGACTCTGATTCCCTAACAGCAGAGGGAGGTGCACCATAAGTATTTGATTCCTTCTAGATGGAACTATCCGTTTGTGCTTTGGGGTCAGGAACCCCAGTGCTTTTGGTGAGATGGAAATGTGCCTCCAAAATGGAGCCAATACACATTTAAAGAAATATACAGAAATATGAACAGAATCATTCTGGAGCAGATCCTGTGAGGGGCAGTCTCAACTTGAGAGTTTGGTTATTACCTCAGAAGTAGGTTGGGATAAACAAACAAAAAAACACCAACAACAAAAAAAAGAGTTTAATAACCTACTCTCTCTACCCTAGGGTAAAACACAGTCTCTTAGAACCTACATTTTTATCATCTGTGAAATCAGGATATGGCCATCCTACTAATTGTAAACTATAAAACTTTAAGCAAATGTTTGATATCGTCATGCTGCTGGAAATACAATGTAGTGTATGTAGTGCTGATTTATACCTTCAGAGATGCTCTTACTATGTTCTTAATGGTGTTTTATTTAAAAAATTTTTTTAGAAATTTACTTTTTATAAATTAAGCTTTAAAAATATATACATATTCGAACCGTAAAGGATCTCCTGGTCTTCTTTGTCCTCCATCTGCGCAGCTCCCTCTCACTTCTTACAAGTAAACTACCATGTTAAGTTTCTTGTATATTCTTCCTGCATTTCTTTATGCAAACACAAGTAAATATGAATATTTTTCTTATTCCTCTTCTTTCTTCCCTAAAAGATACCGTATATAAACTGTTCTCTCTTGTTTTTTTCTTGACAGCATCTCCTGGTTTTTATGAAAACCAGACCATCTAGAATTTTTTGTGTGCTCATAATTACTTGCTCTAGCGTAAAGCCTTTTAAACCTCCATCAGCCGACATAATTACGTTTCTGTAAGCATACCTTTGGCAGAGTCTTATTTAGGCTTATTTTTGTGATTTTAAATGTTTCCTGCCTAGCTTAAAAAGGAAAACCTGGCACCATCTTCAGACGTTTCAGAGTTAACAAAGTAGCTCATGTTTCACCCTTTGCGTGTACAGAATACATATATATTCTTCTTAGCACACTCAACTGTTGTAGTGTTCTCAGTGTATTAGCCCTCGCTGACTGTTCTCTTCAAAACTTCCTTTTATCATTTGTCTGCCGTAGGAGCCAATTACTTTACAACTAGGACATTTAGTTGCTGACCATTAAATTCTACAAAAACTGCCTGTTTGTTTTTTGTGATCAGTATTTTAATCTTCCTTACCTGCAATCCTGCTAACCTTCCCCTCAGAAAAATAAATAAAAATCCATTTCAAACCATTACTTAACAAGCCACTTCATGGAATGAAATTCAGGAAAAGTTTTGTTTCAGTAAACAGTAAATTTTGAAAGACTGCATAACTTCATCAAAAATATTGTTAAAAAGACCACAAGACCCTCTTGTGCTGTGTTAGTTATTTGTTAACTGTAACCATATATAAAATTACTTCTCCCAGATTCTTCTGAAATCTTAATTGTGTTCTGCTTTGTGGAATTCCTTCTTGAAAGCACTTGTTTAAGAGTACGCTGGGCCGGGGCAAGGTGGCTCACGCCTGCAATCCTGCCACTCTGGGAGGCAGAGGTGGGAGGATTGCTTGAGCTCAGGATTTCAAAACCAGCCTGAGCAAGAGCGAGACCTTATCTCTACCATTAATAAAAATAGAAAAATTAGCCGGGCATGGTGGTGTGAGCTTATAGTCCCAGCTACTCAGGAGGCCCAGGCAGGAGGATCGCTTAAGCCCAGGAGTTTGAGGTTGCAGGGTGCTACAATGATGCCACTGTTCTCTACCCAGGGCGTCAGAGTAAGACTGTCTCAAAAAAAAAAAAAAACACTGATTGATACTTGTATTTGGGCCATCTGAAGGTACTGGATGTCACTTTAAATAGAGTTTTTTTGTTTTTGTTTTTTTTTTATGAAAGCAGTTTTATGAAAATCAGTAACGCCGAATGATTTTGTGTTCCTTTACCATTCATTCATTTAACAGATAATGCTGAACTACACAGAAGAGCCTCAGGCTACCTGCTGCCCTTCCCCCGTGAGGGGTCTTGGGTTTAGGTTCTCAGTCAACCATTATTTATTGTGAGTCCTCTAGGACTTAAAACTCATTTCATCTGCAAATAGACGAATCCTGCAAGGTTGTTAGAATTAACTAGTGTGTGAGAACATTGTTCTGTACAGTGGTCTTTTCACTGTTCTTACGCAGTGCAAGTACAGGTCACTCTTCTGGATCCCTTGCATTTTCTAGTTGCATTCTCCTCAAACTGGGTTTGGGAAAAATTAGGTCTGTAGTTTGGGAGTCATAAAGATGATGATTATGCCTCTATCCTATTTTATTTTTTTCCAGGGTATTCTCAGCTGCATTGTCTCATTTGATCATTAGGTTGGGGAGATGTTTTTACTCCACAGGTGAGGAAACTTTATACATGTTGAAGTTTTACGGTGGCATGAGTGGAACTAACCACTGATTGCTGGCCTAGTACTGACCTTTGAACTGGAAAGTCCCGTCATCGGCAACAAGAACACAGTTTAATGAGCGGCAGTTAAGAGTGCAATCTCTAGCTTTGCACAGCGGCAGTATTGTCACCAGTGAGGTTTATCTGAGGTGTGATTGTTGCTAATTGAGAACTTTTCCCAATACCCCTCCATGACGACTTGCAATATAGTCTGCATTGGCAATATTTGACGGTCTCTATGGGGACTGAATAAAAAAAATAAAAGAAAAAAAAGTGCAATCTCTAAACCATATTCTTAATTTCAAATTCTTCTCCACTCTACCTGTTCAACCTTAAGCAAGTAATTGAGATATCTCTAATATTATGCCATAAGATTGACTAATGTTGTAGTTAAAAGAAAAACAACATCAGCTATATAACTGTATACAAAAACTTAATAAAATATGAAAGATTTAGGTTGGGAAGCTGTTAACTGCCCATCATGAAGGAGAGAGGAAGCAGGAGGACCCACTCAGATAGTCAGTTCCTGATTCAAAGGAGTGTAAGCGTGGGAGGCAATGCTGGGATGAGTTAACTGTGATTCATTTTTAGTCTTTACTTTCTTTTCTAATTGGAGCTGTGCAGAGACTTTGTGATGAGGAGAGGCAACATGGAGTGGAGTGGAGTGGAGTTGAGAGCAGTGATTCTGGAGCCAGGCAGCCTGAGTTCGGGCTCAGCAACCCCGCTGCTGGCTGCCTAGCTGCTTTGTGCCTTATCCACAGAAAAAATAATGAGTTAATATACATAAAAATGAGTTTTAAATCAGTACTTGACACATGGTAAGCAGTGATAATTTTAGCTATGATTATTTTAAAGGGGTCTTTTGAACAGTTTTCATCTGCAAGAGAACATCTGGAGACACAGAAATAGAAATGATCCGCTCAGAGTAATTAAAGGCTTTTACTGAGCCCTGAAGGTCCCATACAGGGCACATTCAGTCAGCCTGAGGCTGTGAAGAAGGACCTTCAACATAAGGTGCGTGTTTTTCTCTTTTTAGGGGAAGTGGAAAAGTTCATCGTTAGGCTAGGAAACAGTGACCGGTTATTACGTTGTGCTCTGCTTTGTTTGGGAGACAGTGCCAGATGTTGGGCTTCCTCCTGCGAGTAGATATTAGGGATTCCTGTTTCATTGGCTAGTGCAGCACGCCTTCCAGGATTGCAGCTTTCTGAAAGTTGTAAGTAGCTTCTGGCCGGGCTTCCATATCTCTTCTGCTCAAGGTGCTGGCCAGGGTATGTGCTGACTGTGCTGCACTACTCCCAGCCCTTTGTCTAGCTTAGCCATCAGTGTTGGATCCCCTAAGTCTTTTAAAATCTTGTTACTCTTTCCAGCAAAGGTTCCACCTTCTATTTCATTGAGTATGTCCTGATGATGCCGTTTCATCTTGGATATAAACCTCATGTAGCCCTTCATCCCAGAGAAGTTAGGATATCCCTTGTAGCATATACCCTGCTTCAAGGACAAAGTCCTTACTATGTATGAAACACTCTCCCAGGGCTCATTTACAGAAATGAGTTGGAAATGTCTCCTGTTCTTCTTGGACACAGAAAGTACATCACCCACAGGCTGGCTATGGAGCAAACATGTGCACAAATAATTGGATTCTCTTTGAAAATGGCTGTAAAAGAGGGGAGAATGAAGTATCTTGGCACACAGGAGGCCAATTGCCAGGCTTGGGGAGACCTTCACAGAGCAGGAAATATTTGAGTTGGGTCTTGAGGATAAGTGAGGGCTGAAAGGTTTGAAAGAGAGAGAATAGTTCATTGAAGTCATTAAAAACTCATTGAGCACCTGCTGGGTGCCAGGCACTAAGTATAAAGTTAGAGGACTATGCTGCCTGTTCTGTGCTGCTCCTCTGTAAAACTCAGTGGATGTGGCCAGGCGTGGTGGCTCACACCTGTAATCCTAGCACTCTGGGAGGCTGAGGCAAGAGGATCACTTGAGCTCAGGAGTTCGAGACCAGCCTGAGCAAAAGGGAGACCCCGACTCTACTAAAAATAGAAAAATTAGCTGGGCATCATAGTGCGCTCCTATAGTACCAGCTCCTTGGGACGCTGAGACAGGAGGATTTCTTGAGCCGAGGAGTTCAAGGCGGCAGTGAGCTACGATGACGCCACTGTACTCTAACCAAGGCAACAGAGCGAGACTCTGTCTCAGAAAAAAAAAACCACCCAGAAAACTTCAGTAGCTGTTCATTCACCAGCTGACTACTGCCTTCCCCAAGCCACCTGGCAAACACCTTATTAACTGTAAAAGCATCTCTTTGAGGCTTCCCCAACAGCTGTCTATATTACTTTCCTAGGGCTGCCATAACAAAGTACCACAAACTGGATGGCTTAAACAGAAATGTATTGTCTCACAGTTCTGGAGGCCAGAAGTCTGAAATCAAGGTGTTTGCAGGGCTGGTGCCTTTTGAGGCTGTGAGGGAGAATCTATTCCAGGTCTCTCTTCCAGCTCCTGGTGGTCGCTGGCAGTCCTTGGTTTGTAGATGCATCACCCAACCTCTGCCTTCATCTTCACACAGTGTTCTCCCTCTGCAGGTCTGTGTCCAGATTTTCCCTTTTTATAAGGACATCAGTCATGTTGGATTAGGGGCCCACCCTACTCCAGTATAACCCCATAGCTAATTACATCTGCAATGGCCCTATATCCCAATAAAGTCACATTCTGAGGCACTGGAGGTTAGGACTTCAACATATGGGTTTTGGAGGGACATAGTACAACCCATAACATTCTGTTCTTTCTCCCTCTCATCATTGGACACTTTCTCCCTGCTGATGTACTGTGAGTAGATTTCTGTCATAGCTCCAAGAGTATTTTGTCTATCATTGCCTACTTATTTGTATCTTTTTATGTCCAGTGGGGATATATTAAGTGTCAGAAATTAATAGAAATAGGGGAAGATATTGCAGAGTTTACCTCTCTTTTTGTTTTCCTGTTGACAACTCCAAAGGCCAAGGACACCAGCGATGGATACCACTTTTATTACCACGAGGCATACTTGATACCTCCTGACTTTTCCTTTGTTGCCTGACAGTCATCATGCTTTCTGAGAAATGTGTTAAGAACATTTAAAAACTGACAAGACTGCCTGGGTCTTCTAGCAGGCATTTTACCCGGAGGATTTCTTTAATGGCCACCTTCTTACTTGTTTGAATCTTTGGTTTGAGTGTTCTGGCTTCAGGAATTCAGAAGTAAGTTATGTGAACATTTGGAACAGTTACCCATTAGCAAAAATGTCTGTGCCAAAAGGGAGATGCCAAGAAATAATTAAATCTTTCCAAATTAGTTCATTAGATATTTTAGAGAAGCATGAATTTGTCTGGTTTCTGATTGAGGTTTACTTAACGAGGATGGATCATTCTGGGGCTGGAATACCTTCGTTAAGAAAGAAAATTCTAGTGCATCCTTTGTTATTTCTGGCTCAATAAATAATATACTAGGCAGAATGGTGTCTTCTGGGACATCAGCAAAATAATGTTAATCTTTTTTTTTTAAAGAGACAGGGTCTTGCTCTGTCATCCAGGCTGGAGTGCAGTGGTGCAATCATAGCTCACTGCAGCCTTGAACTCCTGGCCTCAAATGATCCTCCTGCCTCAGCCTCCTGGGGACTACAGGTGATTGTCACCATATCCGGATAATCTTTTCATTTTTATTTTTTGTGTAGATGAGATCTCACCATGTTGCCCAGGCTGGTTTCAAACTCCGGGCCTCCAGCAATTCTCCTGGCTTCCCAGAGTGCTGGCATACAGGCATGAGCCACTGGTCCAACCTGGATGTTAATCTTAAAACAGCATTTCATCCTAATATCAGTAGTATCAGTCTGAAAAAACATGGTGAAATATGTCCATGTGAAGGCAGGCAGAGACTAGCTTATGTAAGATCTGGAGGTACTTTTTTCTGAGAGCAAGGAGAATCATGGTGCATTTAAACTCATACAAAATAGATAGCATGATATAATAAACCTTGCTATCCTTCCTCCAGCTTCAACGGTCTTCACCTCATGGCTAGTCTTGTTTCTTTTGTGTAACCCTCACTTACCCTACCCCCATATAAGTTTAAGGCAAATTTCAGATATTATTTCATGTACAAATGTTTCTGTATTTATCTAATATAATCATAATAATAGCACACCTATAATTTTAAATAGTAATTTCTTAATACCATCAAAATCCAGTAGTGTTGGCCGGGCGCCGTGGCTCACGCCTGTAATCCTAGCTCTTTGGGAGGCCGAGGTGGGTGGATTGTTTGAGCTCAGGAGTTCAAAACCAGCCTGAGCAAGAGCGAGACCCCGTCTCTACTAAAAATAGAAAGAAATTAATTGGACAACTAAAGAAAAAACTAGCCGGGCATGGTGGCGCATGCCTGTAGTCCCAGCTACTTGGGAGGCTGAGGCAGGAGGATCGCTTGAGCCCAGGAGTTTGAGGTTGCTGTGAGCTAGGCTGACGCCACGGCACTCTAGCCCGGGCAACATAGTGAGACTCTGTCTCAAAAAAAAAAAAAAAATCCAGTAGTGTTCAAACTTCTAGTGGTCTCAACTGTCATTCTTAGACTTTTATTTTACAGTTTGTTTCAGTTAAGATCCACTAAAGTCCACATATTAGCTGTCAGGTTTTAAATGGAGGAGTGAGTGACATGATCTGACTTATATTTTATTTATTTATTTGTTTTTGAGACAGGTTCTCGCTCTGTTACCCTGGCTAGAGTGCAGTCTCATCATTGTAGCTCACTATAACCTCAAACTCTTAGGCCCAAGCAACCCTTCTGCCTCAGCCTCCTGAGTAGCTGGGACTACAGGCTTGTGCTATCATACTTGGCTAATTTTTCTACTTTTTGTAGAGACGGGGTCTTGCTCTTGCCCAGGATGGTCTCTAACTCCTGGCCTCAAGTGATCCTCTCACCTTGGCCTCCCAAAGTGCTAGGATTACAAGGCATGAGCCACAGTGCCTGGCCTTGGCTTACAGTTTAAAACTCTTGGGCCAAGTTTTGGAGAATGGGTTGCTGTAGGGGTTGTTAGGAGAAGTAGAGAAACCGATTGATTAGGAGGCTATTATGTGTCTACGAGGTTTGCGAAGATGATCTAGATTTGAGTGATATCTGTTGGGTTGGGAAGACGTGGAGAAATGAGAGGTGACATGGGCAGACCACGCTTGTTTGTTGAGGTTCATCCAGACTTTTGTTTTCTGTTGTGTATGTTTGTTTATTTGAAAATATTATTCCCTATGTTTTCGTTAATTTAGCTGTCAGTGTATTGCAAATGGCGATGTTAACTAAAAAAATGAACGAAATTTATACTTTCTCATAAAGGGTAGCAGCCTGTGGGGCAGCCACTCCAACAGGGTGGAAACCAGAACCCGGACCAGAAGCCATGCACATGTGCTTCAAAGGACAGGCAAAAGGAACAAAATTTTATACTGAGCAGGATGGTCAAATATACAGAAGCAACAAGCTAAGTCAGGAATGCTTATGAAAAAGAGAAACCTTGCACATTTGCAAGTGTGCTTTATTCTTCCCATCCCAGCATTGCTGGGAACTCAGTGTTAAGGTGTTTCTGGGATCCTCTTGGCCAAGAGGGGTCTGTTCAGTTAGCAGAGGGCTCAGGATTTTCTTTTAGTTCACAGTGAAATCTTAAAATTTATTACACAAGTAAAATTGTAGCAAGGTTATGGAATATTGAGATAAATATTAATCCATACTTTTATTAATTTACTCAACTTTAATCCAGCTTATTTGCCATTACACCATCTTGTCTGTATAATTACATTATATTATAGAATAAGAAATATTATAGTTTTTTACTTAATGTTTTAATCTTATATATATTATGCTGAAGAAGCTCCATAGGTTCCATAATATTGAGCAGATTTATGCTTTATGTTTGTGTTACATTTGTTGTTGAATATAAGATTGTTCCTACTTTTAAATTATTTTAAATTTGTTTTAAGGTAATCTAAATAATGTCAAATTTTTTTGCATGTGTATTTTTCACTTTAAAAAAAGTTTTTGGATTAAGTATTAACTTCTTTGTAGAGATCTTGGAAAAGTTTGCTGTCTTACACACAAACTAAGTTAATGAAACCTGAAGGCATAATTGACAAAAACTAATTACAGGTTTGTACTTAAAAAGTAGAATCATAGACCAGGCACCACTTGTAATCCAGACATTGGGATGCCAAGGCCCTTAAGTCCAGGAGTTCGAGACCAGTGTGGGCAACATAGTGAGACCCCCATCTCTACAAAAAATAAAAAATTAGCTGAGCGTGGTGGCACACCCCTGTAGTCTCAGCTACTCAATAGGCTGAGGCAGGAGGATTGCTTGAGTCCAGGAATTCAAGGCAACAGTGAGCTATGATGATGCTACTGCATTTGGCAACAGAGCAAGACCTGGTCTCTTAAAAAAAAAAAAAAAAAAAGAATTGTTTAATCTTGATGATTGAGCTCAGAATATTTATACTTTGATTTTGATTTAAGTTTATAGACTTCCTTATTGAAGGAATGGAATACATAGGTACCTGGTCTGCAGTCTTTATCTTATCCCATTCACAAGACAATTTGTAATAAGAGCAAAGCAGTCCTGCCTTATCTTAAACATGTTGGTTTTACAAAGATTCTTTTCTTTCTGTATGTTCTGATAACCAGGAACTAGCTATAGTTGCCTCTGAAATGCATGCCCATGTCTTTATTTACAGATGAAATGGCTTAAAATTGGATCTTACAATGCTGTATATCCTTTTGTCTTTTTTTTTTTTTGGAAACACTGAAGTAGAATTATTATTGGCTCAGAATGTTCAGCTTCATTTACATCTAATGAGGAAATTTTGTCAGACAAACATTTTGTTCTTTGGGTCATTCTTTTGGAACAGGCTAGATTAAAATAAATAGATTGAGTTAACAGATTAAATAAAAAATTTTAAAGGATATATTTAGAAAATAAGTTTTAAAGATTCCACTTAGGTCATTAGTTCATTTATTCTATGTTAATATTTGGTCCCCATTGTTTTCATACTTTAAGTCTTTGAAATAGTACCACTTTAAGCATGCTGTTATTTCTGTCATGTCTTTAGGTTTAGAAGAGCAATATCCTAATACATCTTTTTCTTAGAAAAAAGAAAACTTATTTCTTCCCCTGATCCTTTGGCTGTTGGCACCACAATAAAAATACTTTTTGCATGAACAAACTATTCTTTAAAGCCTTGCTATCTAAAGTGTGGTTCAAGTCCAGCAGCATTGCTATCAATTGGGAACTTCCTAGATATGCAGAATTTCAGGTGCTACCCCAGACTGAATGAATCTGAATTTGTGTATTAACTTGATTCCCAGGTAATTCCCAGACTCACAAAGTTGGGGCCTGTTCAAGGCCAGTCTGCATCTATGCCCTCTATCCATCCCTTCAGGGACATTGTTCACTTGCATTTCATGGATTTTGCCTTGGCCACCATCACTGTCATCATTATCATCCATGTTATGGCTTACAGGTTAAGAACAAAAGTTCTGAAGTCAGATGGCCTTGGTTTGAATTCCAGCCCTGTTATTTCTTAGCTGAGTGACCTAAGGTTCCTCATCTTTAAAGTGAGGAAAATAATACTATTAATATATCAACAAATAGGGAAATTAAGAGGATCAGTTACATACAATTCTGGCTGCTGTCATTTCTCCTCTTTTCCCTTACTGTTGTTAGCATTGTTTTAGTTATCTTTTGTAGCATAACAAACCGTCCTAAGACTTTGCAGCTTAAAATAATTATTATATCTCATGACTTTGTGGAACATGAATTTAGGCATAGCTCTACTAGGCAGTTATTGTGCTCTGCCTCACATCCACTTGATGGTTTTCAGGGTTTTTAAAGATTAAAGATGATTTTAATTATTGAGTTGTAAGAGTTTGTATATTCTGGATGCAAGTCTCAGAGACATATGATTTGCAGATATTTACTTCCATTCTGGGAGTCGTCTTTTCACTTTTTTGATGGCATCCATTGAAGCACAAACATTTTTAATTTTGAGGAAGTCCAATTTATCTCTCTTTTTTTCTTTTTTGTTTGTCCTTTTGGTGTCATGTAAGAAGACTGCCTAAATCAGGGTCACAAAGATATATACTCCTTTGTTTTCTTCTAAGTATTGTTACAGCCCAACCAAGTTCATTGTGGCTGCTCAAGCGGAAGCCAATACAGTGAGACAGCAGGGGTTATAGCAGACACCACGGAGGGAGATGGGAGGAATTTCTCAAATCCATCTCCTAGAGAATTTGGGAGAAGGGATTTTTAAAGATAGTTTGGCGGGCAAAGGGCTAGGGAATTGGGTCTGCTGATTGGTGGAGGATGAACTCATAGGGTTGGGAAGCAGAAATTATCTTCTCAGTTGGGAGATTTCCTGGGGGTGGGGGAGTCTCAAGGCTGTTGGATCTATTCCCATGCCTATCCACGGTCTGGTTGGCGTCAGTGGGTCTCCCCCGGAATGCACAGTCTGAAAAATATTAATACTTCAAAAACCAGTCGTAGGCTTTATGTTATCTAGAGAAGCTCAAGTCTTGGGCTTTATGATAGTGATGTTATCTATAGAAGCACTTTGGACTTTACAGCAGCAGTGTTATCTAGACAAGTAGTGGGGGAAGTCACAATCTTGCACCTATCAGGGAGGATAGAGCCATTAAGCAGTAACCAGTCACAGCAGTAAGGAAGTTAGGGAACAATGGCTGGTTAACTTCTGGCTCTAGCTAAATTTTTTATAAAAATCAGACTTCGATTACTATTTATGCCTTATGGCTCTACATTATTTTAATATAGACAGTTTCAGTATTGTCGACTCAAGTAAATGACTGAGGCAAAAATCTCAGTCAATAGAGGTTTATTAAGCCAAAGTTGAAGACACACTTGGGAAAAAAATAGCAAAAAACACGAACCACAGACAAGCTTCGGCTGTTTTTCCTAAGGGTGAATTGGAACCTTCAGCATTTTGAAGGCATACAGAGAGAAGTAAAAAGGCAGGGTGGGCATGGGTCTGATGAGGTAAAGTGGTTACATTCTTGTGAGGCCCACAAAATCTACATTTTACATAAAATAAGGTGAATGTTAGAAGAGAAAAAAGGAGTGAAGGAAGCATCAATATGTAGATGTCCCTGGGTAGGTGGAAGAATGTCTGATTCTGTCTTGTCTCCAGTTGTTACCTATAAAGATAAACTTGTAATTTATTATTAGTGTGGAACAAACATGGTTTACTTTTAGGTGTAGTTACAGTTTGCATGTCCTCCTTGCTTATAGGAGGCCAGCAAGGAATTTCCTTAATAAATGCTCTGTGGGACCAGTTCTTCACAGGTACCTGAGGCCTTTACCTTCTTTTTTGCATAAGGAGCTGGAGGCCCTGAGACTTTTTGTATTCCCTCCTGTTCTTTAAAATCTTTTGGAGAAAGCATTGTAGAAGACATGAATTTGTGATTGTATCTTTTAATCTAATCCTAAATCACCAGGAAGTTTCATTTTTAGGAGATCATGTCCCTCAGGTGAGAAAAATTAAGTCAAGAAGGACCAATGTCAAAAAATTATAGGTAAATAACAAAACTCAAAAATTATGGACAACTCTAGAATCTAATAATGAGTTCACTATATTTTTTCTGAAATATTTTTTCTCTTTATCATTTTTAATAAAGACAAATCATGTAGGACCAGTTTATTTGCAAAATAAATTTTAGCCTCATTATATTTAGCCTGATTATTTGTGGAAAGTACAGCAAGAATAATTATTAACCATATAGGCTTTTTCTTTTTTCATTTTTTTATTGGCTTTGCTGGAACTTTTTTGTAAGGAATTTAAGGTTAGACTTAAAAGCCTCTTGTGCTGAGCCAAGCTAAGGATTTAACTATGCCTGTAAATACCTGTATGAATTGGGTAAATTCCTCTTTTTGAGGTCCCAGTGTAACTTGGGGTTCTTGGACTTGTCAGAAAGTGACATTCTTTACTTATCACAGATCTGGAAATGTCATAGATCAACGGTCCCCAATCTTTTTGGCACCAGGGACCTGTTTTATGGAAGACGGTTTTCCCATGGATTGTGGGGGTAGGAGGGGGGAGGTGGAGCTCAGGTAGTGATGCTAGTGATGGGGACCAGCTGTAAATACAGATGCAGCTTCCCTTGCTTGCCACCACTCACCTCTTGCTATGTGGTTTCTAACAGGCCATAGCCAGTATAGGGCCGCAGGCTGAGTGTTGGGGACCACAGTCATAGATGAAGTAGCAGGCCGTCTTCAAAGGGCTCCTGTTGGCCTTATAAAGTCAGTCTAACTCGTTAAAATGGTCGGCGCGTATCTGAAAATATGCCATTCCAGTCAAAGCTTTGGTAAAGTAACTAGAATTTCTAAAACTCTGCTGTTATAAAAGAAAAGATTCTTATTGAATTTATGCAAATAACTATATTGCCAATAAAATGTGAACATTTATAAATAGTTTTAAAATTTGGAGAAATCAAGTAAAAAATAATGTTTAAAATTGTTTACAAAACTTTACCAATTTGTTGTCAGCTATAAATAGCTCAAAGAAGGAAAAAGTTTTCTTAATTTCTGGAAAACAAAGCACACACACGCAAAAGAAACAGCAGCGTTTTAAACATAGACAAAAAATTTAGTTCAGTTTTATGTTATTAATTTTTTTGTTCTGTTTGAGGTTGGGCTAGCAATCGTCACGAACATACCAGTTTTTTTTTTTTCTTTAAAGTAAGCCAATTTCTTTAGAGCCCTTAGAGTATCTAGATGAAGTGTCGAGGTATTAAACTTGAAGCATCTTCAGTTAAAGTGGAAGTAGCTTTTAAACAAAAAATAAATGTTACTATTTGGAATAGTTTATGCTGGAGTTTGTATATCACAAGGTGTGCTTGCAGGGCCTCAGGAAAAAGGTGGTAGCAAATTTCATTGAGTTCCAGTCAGAAAAATGGAAGAAAAGTTTGAAAACATTTGGAGACTTGTAGCCAGGAAAGAATTCAGGATTTAGTCTAAATTGTATGATCTTTAATGTTATCAGAAACTTGTATGTAAGAGCACTTGTCAGAGTCCTTCTTATGAATTTTCTTGAAGAAGAAAATTCTGAACTGTAGTTAGTTAAAAAGTATTTTTAGGGAAGAATTAAAATAATTGTAACAAAAAGTCTTAAAATAGCCATGGTTAAAGAGACAATTGACAGGGAAATTTGGCTATTTCTTTGGCACATAACAGTTTAACATAATAATGATAATTATTATAGTGGGGACTCGCGGGGAGCTCATGGTACCGGTTGGAGAAAGAATTCTCACACCGGGAATAGAATAGTTTTGAAGAAACACATTTTAAAGAAATAAAAAGAAAGTTTATTTTACTTCCCAAAGGTGGGAAGGGCATGACAGGAAAGAAGGAAAAGAAAGTGTCAGCACAGCGGATAGAAGGTTTGGGGTTTTTATTTGGAGGCAAAGAGAAAGAAAAAACGTGATTGCAGCCAACTGATGGCAAAATGGCTGTGAAACTGCTGCATGTGCTTTTTAATTTTTTTTTCTTTTCTCTGTAAGGCTGAACTTTATCAGTCCTTGACATCTGGTTTTGGCTGGAACTGAGACAAAGGGCTGGAGTGGGAGCTCACAGCCCTGTTATCAGCTTAGAGCTCTTCAAGGCTGTGAAAAACAAACTCTTGGAGATAACAAGTTGCGCCCCAGATGTTTAATCAAAGAAAACAAAGGGCAGTTGTGCTATGAGTTTTCTCTTCAAAGGGGCAATATGTGCTGTTAGTTTATTTCTCTTTCTGTTTGATAGTTTATTGATAGTTTATTTTCTGCTGTTAGGCTACTTGATTAACAAGGCCACCTTTGAATTATTTCTCATACACCAAGACACATCAGAATTTTAGGAATCTGTACAGTTTTGAAACACATATTAATAACATGTTTATACAAATATAACCCAAAGAAATTTAAATACCATTTTATATTTGACAATGCTTTCTGTGTAGTTTTAGCATACCAAATAAGCCGAATATGTCTCTCTTAGACGTTATTAAAAAAAACTAGTTTGAGGTCAAAAAGATTGAATTTAAAATTTTGATTTTGACAAGTTTGTCAAATATCAAATGATTAAAACACTTGTCATAAAGCAGAATTACAGATTCCTGTAAGATAATAGTCATGTATTCAGCCAAAGTGATAATTCAGAGATTTTAAAGGTAAGAACTTTACTCTTTAGTAGACAGGAGACTCAATTTCCCAAACAAATAGACCTAATAAAGACAAACTGAAAAGCAAGCTAATAAAGAAGGTAAACTGAATTTCTTTCTCTCTCTCCCCTCTTTTTTTTTTTGCAGTTTACTCAAAAGTTGGAAAAAAATTTGTTTTTATTAATATTACATGGAAATTTTGTTTAAAAGAGTAAACCAATTTTTAAATCTTTGCATTAGTGTATTAAATGTTAAACTTAATTTTAATAAAAAACTGTACAGACAAATCTGTTTAATCTTAGTCAGTCTGACCATAAGGGTAAGATTTCTGTAAGCTTGGAGAAAAAGACATTTGAATCAATTTTTAACATGTATACATGGGAGCCTTTAGAATGAAAACCTAGCAAAACAGGGTTGGGAAGGAGAAGAGAAAGAGGTTAGCAAAGGGACTCTTGTTATGCAAATAAAGTCTCATAGTTCGTAGTCCTCAGGAAGAGTAAAGTAAATGTTTCCTTTTAAAACTTTAATGGTATGGGACTGTCAGTTAATCTTTTTTAGTTTAGGTAAAGGAAAGTCTTGGCAGTATTAATGGATATTCTCTGCAAGTGTGAAAAGACATCTATAGAGATGTGTACACAGACAGCTTGTAGCATGCATCTCAAAATATGTTGAAGAAATATATTTTGTAGTCAGCTATGCTGATTTTTTTTTTTTTTTACTGGCTGGTGTATTGCAGCTGTGGAGGTTTTAGTTAATTTTAGAGGCATTGTTTTCCATAATTGGTCAAATCTAATGTAAAATAAGACTAAAACCAAAAACAGGAAAAAAAAGAGCGATTGCATAATTAATATTGTTGATATCGCTAAGCATAAGGAGAAGTTATAGCCAGCTGGCAATAAGCCTTAATTCTCAGCTATCAAATTCTAAAATGAAATCCCAGACCAGCTCCTTCCCTGGAGATGGGGCCCAAGCTGAGCCTGCTCCCCATTGTCACAGAAGCAGGAAACTTGCCTTCCTTACCAGAAGTGAGCAAAACTCCCTAAAGGAGTTGCATGGCAGAGTAAATCTCAGATCTCAACTGCAAAGTTCAGAGATCCGGGGATCTCTGGAGGGAGCAGCCCAAAACCTCAGTGAATTGCCCAATGGGTCAGAGCGGTAAGGAGCTCTAGCTGGTACCAAGGGACCAATTGGAAAATTGCTACAGGTTAAGAAGGCCAAACTCTTCTCAGAGGTCCCTTTGTGGTCAACATTTGTCGACCCAAGTAAATGACTGAGGCAAAAAATCTCAGTCAATGGAGGTTTATTAAACCAACGTCGAGGACGCACTCTGGAAAAACGTGAACTGCAGACAAGCGGTGGCTGTCTTTCCAAAGGAGAAGTTGGAACCTTTACCATTTTGAAGGGATACAGAGAGAAGGAAAATAGACAGGGTGTGGGGCTGATGAGGCAAAGTGGTTACATTCTTGTGAGGCCCACAAACTCTACATTTTACGTAAAATGAGGACAAAGAAGAGAAAAAGGGAGTGAAGGAAGCATCAGTTATGTAGATGTCCCCAGGTAGATGTTAGAATGTCTGATTCTGTCTTGTTTCAGTTCTGTTCCATGTAAAGATAAACTTGTAATTCATTATTAGTGTGTAAATTGAACATGCTTTAGTTTTAGATGCTAGACATAGTTACAATTTGCATGTCCTTATGAGATTCCAGCAAGGAATTTCCTTAATGAATGATCTGGGGCCAGTTCTTCACAGGTGCCTGAGGCTTTTACTTTCTCTTTTGCATGAGGAGTTTAATTGGGGTGGCCCTGAGACTTTGTTTCCCATTTTACAGTATTGGATAGTTTTTGCTGTGATCCATTTGGAATTAATTTTTGTGTATGGTGTAAGGAAAAGGGGCACCAGTCACTTTTTTAGTTGCTAAATTAATCAACCCTTCAAAATCCCTACCTTGTTTATCTCTTGCTTGAGGAACTGTCAGTCACTCACACACCGTTGAAGCTCTGCCTGTGGCTTCTGAGGCTGTTTCTCATCTTGACTCTTCATTCATCCTTTCCTTCTTATTCGTCATGTGTTAGAACATTTTTTTATTAGAAACCCACAATATGCAGGAAACTGTTGTAGGTGTTGGTTCTGCTCCCTCTTCTCAATTTATAATCTTCTCTTGGCCATTTTCTTCCCCTCTAGTGCCTTTAACTATCATATGTATGCTGATTACTCCCAAATCAACACTTCTGCCTTTCACAGCGAGTCTGTCTTGAAGTGTAGACCATGTCCAATTAATTTTTGTGCCCAGCACAAAATACCTGGACATAATAGATGCTCAGTAAACACTGCTGTCATGCTTTATGGAACCAGATTAGAAATTGAAACTCTTTGTGTGATTAGTAAAGGTCCTGCCTAAAGATTTAGTAGTTAAAGATGAACATAATTTAGTGCATTTGAACATTGTTTCATATAAAAGACTGGGATTAAAAAGAATGTAAAGTCATTTGCCATATTAACAGACTTTTAAATTTGAGCCATTTTGGCATCTTTTTAGGTTGTTGATAAACTGGGGCATTTTAACATTTCTGGTACCTACTGTTGTTCTTTAACTAAAAAGGTGATGTTAATGGTGGGTATTTCCCATTTGTATGAGTACAGATGTGTGAACAGCTTCTTTTCTATTGATCTGTTCAGGGAATTCTTTGTAAGACCTGCTAATACTTTTTGGGAAAAATATCAGAAATCAGATTTCTTCCAAAATGAACTGTGCTACTGTTAGCAGATCCTGTGTGGAATAAATCATGACTTTCAAGTATCATGTGGTTGCAAGTTTAATACTTAGTTCTTGAAGTTAGCAGAGGACATAATTGCTTTGTTAGATTATTCTCTTGTGTTCTGAAGAACAATGGCCAGGACAAAATATGCCATTGGTTGGTGGAAGGGCAGGAGATAGCTGATCAGCCATGTGCTTCCGAGGCCACAAAGAAGCCTTACAGGTCATGGCTCCTACTGTCTGTCAGACTGCCCTCCTGGTGAAGATGGTATTTGTCAGGGGGATGCGCTCATTATGAAACACTATTGGACATTGATTTGAAAACAATAATTTATTTTGTTTCTATAGGTACTTAGAAAGATTGTACAATGAATGGTGATACTCGGGCTGCAGTGGTGACCTCACCACCCCCGACCACAGCGCCTCATAAGGAGAGGTACTTCGACAGGGTGGATGAGAACAATCCAGAATACCTGCGGGAGAGGAACATGGCACCAGACCTTCGTCAGGACTTCAATATGATGGAGCAGAAGAAGAGGGTATCCATGATTCTGCAAAGTCCTGTAAGAAGAGATGCTTTTTTTCTGACCAAATGTCATCATCTCTCTTCTGATACTTGAGGTCTTATGCCCTGTTGTATGAGTGGCATGGTCACTTTATCTTAACACAGAAAATCGATGCCTTGTATATATGTATATGGTTGTTGAAAGAATTCAGTTTAGTTCATATTATCAGACATCAGACACAATACATGGAAAATCTGCAATGTCATAAAAGATAGGAGGTGTTTATTTTTCCTTTTTAGACTTACTACTTCTCCAGAGGGTCTTTATATATTGGAACAATTTAAAAATTACTATTTTCCTCCAAAATACTTAGCTCAGTCCTGGAAATACAGTAAGCCTCACAGGACCTAATTATTGATTGCTACCTTTAGTTACAGCCAGCATTTTGAGCTATGGTCATGTCCACCTGAGTGTCTTTTGAATTGCATCTTTGGGTAGAGTCGTTCTGTCCACGCGGTTTTCTCCTACTGATGCTATTGCCCTTGTATGTTCTTGACTGTTTTTTTTCCCCCCTTCTAATCTGTTCTTGCTTTTCTCCTTTATATTTTTTGGGTGTGTCACTTGGCAGGTATTTATTGATTTTTTTTGAAGTGATGTTGACTGCCTCTTATGTGCTGTTCAAGGAACTGAGGATTTAGCAGTAAACATGATATATAAGGCCCTAACTCTAATAGATTTTATTTTGTTGTTACTATTTTTAAGGTATAGCTTATTATATGCAGTGAAGTACACACGTCTTAAGTGTATAGCTGGATGAATTTTGACGTATATGTGACACCTTGAGAGCTTGTTTGGAGTTTCTAGCAGGGGAGAGTAGCTACTCGTATACCCTTGACTGAAGACCAGACCTCCTCTAGAGGGAAAGGCTGTCCTCTTCGACCGAGTGCACAGCTTTGGGAGGGACACACATGGAGCAGTGAGGGAGGAAGGGGACACCCACCTAGCCAACCAGATCAGCTGAATCAACCCTGACAATCAATGGGGTGACAGATGTCGCAGCCAGATCGCCCTCACATCCTAAATTTTGACATATATATGACACCTCTGTAACCACCCAGATCAAGTCTCATTACATTCAAGTTGAAGGAGATAAACAATGAGCAACCAACAGAAGTGTGATGCAGAAAGCAGCAGGATGATTGAGTGTAACGGTGGTCAGAAAAGGCCTCTCTGAGGGGGGAGGATTTAATCTGAACTCTGAATGACAAGAAGAAGCCAGCCATGCAGGGATCAAGAAGAAACCATTCCAGGTGTAGGGACCAGCTAATCTGAAATTCCAAGGGTAGGGATGAGCTTGATGGGCCTGAAGAGTCAAAAAGCAGCCAGTGTGGTCGAGCCTCGGAGGTGGCAGAGAGAGAGGTACAGGGAGGTTGGAGAGGGAGGAGGGAGTAAATCCCGAAGGCTGCGTAAGCTGAGATCAGGAGTTTGTATTGCATTCTGCGAGTAATAGAATCATTGCAAACAGGGGAGGGACATGATAGAGTTTTAAGGAAATCATTCTGGTTTGATATAGAGAGAGCATTGGCTGGGCCAAGAGGGAAAACTGTCTTCCAAACACGAGATAGTGGCAGCTTGGCCAGGGTGGTGGGAGTTGAGAGGGGAGAGGTGCTCCCTTGATTCTCATTTTGTAGGTCACATGAATAGGACTTGCTGATGCATGGGATGGAGGAAATGAGAAAAAAAAAAAAGAATCAGGCTGACATCCAGACTTTTGGCTTGAGCAGTTTTCCTACATAAAAGCAACAAGAAACTAAGTAAAAATGACTAGGGATAGAGTTAAGAAACTAAACTTACAGCACCTAGTGTGTGCCAGGCACTGTGCTGGGTGGGCACTGAGGATGCAAAGAGAGTGAGTAAAGCCTCTACCTACATGTTGTTTAGAACACAATAAGCAAATGAGCACCCAAATGTTACTGGTCTAAGTGCAGCATGGGATCCTAGAACAGAGAAAGGACATTAGACTGGCACAATCCAAGTAATGTCTGGGATTTTGTTAATAGGAATGTACCAGTTGACAAATATACCATGGTAATGTAAGGTGTTAACAGTGAAGGAAACTGGGAAGTCTCTGTTCAAATGCAGCTTTTCTGTACATCTAAAATTATTCCAGAATAAAAAGTTTATTTGAAAAAAGTTGCTGGTGCTGCAAAGGAAGTATGTACCAACATCACGTGGGTCAGTTCAGGGCCTAGAGTGGTTCCATAGCAACGTCATGGAGCAGGTGACGCTTAGGTAATCATTACAGAAGTTAGGGAGGACTGTTATTTACCTGGTTTTCAGATGGGGAGACAGTGCTCAGAGTAAGTACTTACTCAGCTCTTAAATGTCAAGTCCACTATTTCCATTACCATCCTTAAATTGGAAATTAAAATTTTGCCTTAAAGACAGTTCTGTTTTGAGAACTAAAAATTAGCCAGGCGTGGTTGTGTGTGTCTGTAGTCCCAGCTACTTACGGAGGCTGAGCAGGAGGATCACTTGAGCCCAGGGGTTCAGGGATATGAACTAATGAGCACGTTATTGTGCTCCAGCCTAGGTGACAGAGTGAGACCCTGTCTCTTTAAAAACAAATTCATACATACATACATATATACAAAAATATTTTATGTTTACCAGAATCTAGTTTTGAACATCACTTTTAACAGCATAAAATTGGCAGCAGAATGGGGTATACCAAAAACGTGTTTTGTTTGCCTTTATAATCCTTCTGTTTCCTCCCTATACTTCACTGCTAGTAATACCAAAGTACTTTTAGCTCACTGCCTGCCTGTGGTTTGTAACATCTCCCCTCACAGTGCCCTTCCTTTGCCTCTGTCTCACTAATCCTCAGTCCTGTCCCCATCCCTGGGTACGTTCTTGTTCATCCCTCAGAGCCCTTTGACATATCCTTGAAGTCATCCCTGAATGGAAGTAATCCTTCCTTCTGTGCACTGTGTATATCACTTGTACGTAATGGGACGATTGCAGGACTTGCTCTATACCAAACATTTGCTAAGTGATTTATTGACCTTCTTTATTTTATTTCTCTTTATACATAGGTGGTGTGACACTATTTTATAGATAAAGAAAGTGGGGCTCAGAGAGGTGAACTAACTTTTATCCATTTACTTATCAAATAGTTAAGTTCCTTATACATATCAAGCCCTATCCTAAACACTAGGGATAAAGCATTAAACAAGGCAGAGAAACATTTTTAAAGCACAGTGTTGGATTTTCTGCCATCTGATTTTGTTGCTAGATCAGGAGAAAGACAGATGGCATAGTTTTAGTGCCTAGAGCCAGATTGCTTGGGTTTCAGTCTTGGCTCCATCATTTAATAGCTTCGTGACTTTGGTCAAGTTTCCAAACTTCTCCATACCTCAGTTTCTCCATCTAAAACATAGAGATGGTAATAGTACTGCTTACCTCTTAGGGTTGCTATGAAGATCAAGTGAATGAATATATGTAAAGGTCTTTGCATAACATCTGGGCTGGGCACAGCTGCTTACACCTATAGTCCCAGCACATTGGGAGACCAAGGTAGGAGGATTGCTTGAGGCCAGGAGTTTGAGGTTAGTGAGCCACGATCATGGCACTGCACTCCAGCCTCAGTGACAGATAGAGACTGTCTTTACAAACAATAAAAAAGAAAGAAAGAAAAAAGAATAGCATCTGGAGCATAGTGAGTACAATGCAGTGTTAACTTTAATTATTTTTGCTTTAGGTTAATGGTGGAGTGGAGAAAGAGAGGGTTCTTAAAGAAGACTGCAAGGTTTTAGGCCTGAGCTATTGGAAACAAGTTAGCATTTACTGAGGAGATGTGGAAGACTAGGGGAGGAGCAGCTGTGGTGGAGGGAAACTCAGGAGTTCCAGTTTTAGCAATCTCCAACAGAAGTTGGATTTCTTTGTTTGGAATTTAGGGAGAGATCTATCTAGGCAAAGATCTCAACTTGGGAATCCTCAGTACATCAGTGTGTGTAGATGAGCTCACCAAGGGAGTGAGTATTGGTATAGAAGAGGACTGTACTCTTGGACAATGAGATTTATATTTTGAGAGAGGAGGAAGAACTAGCGAAAGCCTGAGAAGGAGCAGATAATGACGTCAGAAGAAAATCAGGAGAAGCCAAGTAAAGAAAGTCATTCCACGGGAGGAAGAGGCCAGCTGTGTCAAGTGGTACCGACAGGCCAGGAAAGTGAAGACTAGTTGTTGGATTTAACAGTGTGTGGGTCTTTGGTGATCTTGAGAAACATGGCAGATGGGAGTAAAAGGCAGATTCAGTGGATTCAAAAGAAAATATGAGAAGAGGAATCAGAGACAGCAAAGATAGGCTGTTCTTTTGAGGCCTTTTGCTTATGTCTGTGCAAAGAGGCAGTAGTTGGAGGGGGATGTAAGATTGAAAAGATAATTTTTCCTGTAAGATGGATGAAATGATAGCGTATTTGCATGCTGACGGGAATATCCAATAGAGAGAGAAAATTTGATGACCCAGGAGATGGTGCCAGGTCCCTGAGTAGACAAAGGGGTGGGGATGGGGTAGGATCCAGCACACAGGTGGAGGGGTTGATTTTGGGGATGAGAAGGCAGACTCTGTGGGCTCAGATGCCAATAGTTGGGTAGATTTGAGAGGGAACTTGGGAAAGTTCTGTCTCTCTCTTTCTCTCTTTTTTTTTTTTTTAGGCAATTTGTTAGAAACACTTACACAGAATTATTTCCTGATCTCAAGGTGGCTTCCCTTCTCCACCTGGAACACTCCATACCTTTCAGCAACTCCCTGCTCTCCCAGGAGCCCATGCAAGCGAGGGGCCCTGAAGCTTAAGATCCATTAGTTTCATGTAAACCTGCCACTGATCATCTGGTCTGAGCGACCTTCCAGGCTAGCTAGCATGTCATCTATCTCTGTGTCCCTTGCATCCACCTCAGGACCTAGCACTGGGCAGTTGCTTGGAATGTGTTGCGGATTGAAAGGTTCAAGTCCTGAACGCCCCTCAATTTGATCTAAGGACACGGGCAGTTTCAAGAATGGTGTGACAAGGCTGAATGAAAGAAAACAAGGTGATTTGACTGGGAGTGGATTCCTCTCCTCTGCTGGTGAGGGCACAACCTTTGACTTCGACATAGCCTGACGTAAAGCCCTGCTCAGGGCCACGTTCCAATGGCTGCCTTCTCCCCTACTGGCCATCCTACTCTGGGGAGAGCAGAGAGGGCCCTGTGAAACTTGATTAGCTCATGTTCTCATTTTGGGGGCCCAATAGAAGGTAGAGTGTAGAAGACCCTCAAACTTGCGAAAGTTTTTTTCTGACAGGTTCTCTATTCACAGTGAAATGGCAAGGGGAGCCATCCATTGAGAATGAGCACAGGGAATAGTATAGAAGGTTGGAGGAGAGAGAAGGTGTGAAGAGTAGGAGAGGAAACGGGCAAGGAAAGTCTAGTATGGTCTCTGGGTTCAGGTGAAGGGTACACTTGAGGTCTGTGGTCATGAAGTTACAGTGAGGCAGGCAGCGCAGTATGCCTATGTGGGCTGGTCTTCATTTTTCCCTTCCAGCCACTTGGTATGGCATGAGTAGAAGGGAGGAAGAGTTGAATTTAACCAGGGTTTTGCCAGGTGAAGTGGTAGAGTTAAAGGTGTAAGCAAGGAAATGGTTACAGTGTTATCATTGCAGTGGATGTCAGCCAGGTGAGAGAGGTCAGGACAGAGCAGGTAAGGGGGGTGGTCAGAAGGGTTTTTAAAGGGTCACAAATAGACGGCAAATAAAGTGAACTGGACGCCAGGTTGGGGTGGTTGGAGAGCACATACTTGGCTGTGAGATTGAAGAGGGGCACAGTTACTAGGAATGAACAGGTCTAGGGCTTGACCATAGAAATGGGAGACTGAGGTAAGTTGTATGGACAGCAGAGTCATCAGAGGAGAGGAAGTTTGGAAGCTAAGAGGTGAGGATGTGGATGTTGAACCATCAGGAGTTATGATCAAAGTGGCACACATGGTTGTTAGGCTGGTGGCTAGAGCCAGATGCTGGTATCCAGATGGGTGGCCCTAGGCTCTCACTCATCACTGCTGAGCTCAGCTCTGTGCTGTGTGCATCCTTACTGCATATAGATGTCATCTGGAATGCTGTTAATGCATAAGGCTTCTGTCATGTGGTTTCTTTTAGTGATTTCCTTGCTAAGCTTTAAGTTCCAACTTATCATTTGCACATTCTTAGTGCCTAAAACAGTCCCTGGTTCTTAGTAGTGTATGTTGTGTTAGGCTTTCCATAAATATGTATGTGGATTTGAAAACCATTGAAATAGATTGCTTGAATTTTCAGACTGAGAGCGGGTGAGAGCAGAAAGCTTGTTTAATTCAGCTTTTGCATCCCCTGTGACCAACATTGTGATGTTTAGTAGACACCGTCTGTCTCTTTATCTATATCTATCTTTATCTGTGCATATATATCTATATAATACAGCTGGGTGTGGTGGTGCACACCTGTAGTCCCAGATACTCAGGAGACTGAGATGGGAGGATCACTTGAGCCCAGGAGTTTGAAGTTGCAGCGAGATATGACTGGGCCACTGCATTCCAGCCTGGGTGACATAGCAAGACCCTGCCTCAAAAAAATAAAATAGAAAAACAAAAAAGTGTGTATATCAGTGCATTGTGCATTGATAACAAAGATGGTTAAATAATCATGTTTTAGTAATTTTTTTTATTTCTGGCTTACAGTCAGAGCATCTCCCAGCTTTTCTTTTCCTCATAGACTACCACAGAATATGATCTGTGACATTATTTATCATGATGTGGTAGACACAGGCTCCCATAGGGCTCTTGACTGACATTCTTTTCTACAATTGAGTTAACAACAATACATTTATTGTATACCTCTCCCAAGTGATAGGTATACTTAGACTGTCTCTTGGCAATATCCTGCAATATCTTTTCAACTCAAGCAATGGAAAACTAGGAATAAGTTTAATATGGAATCATCCAGGGTCCGTGGAGCACATATAATCAGACATGGATCATCATCCAGTGAACCCATATTTTCATATTAGAGATCACTCATAACTATTTGACAAGGAGATATATATTTCTTTATTGGATATGTGAAAAAATTATTTTAGGACAGTTTGGGGAAACTATAAATTATCTTTATTGTTGCAGTAGTGACTTTATATTAAAATTTCCATCAGTCCAATTGAACTTCTTTTACCTAATTTAGGATTATTTGATAAAAGGTGGATGTTTTAGGATTCCTTTTTTCACTTTTAAAAAGTAATTTGAAAAATATTTTGAAGAAAATACTGAAAAGCACAAATTAGAATATGAAAGTTATTAATATTTCTGTCAGAGAATTATAGTTAATATCTTGATGTATTTACTTTTAATCTTTTTCTGTTCTTAGATAAGTATTTACTCTTACAAAAAACTGTTTATATTACTTTATAAAATTTTTTACTCAAGAATATATCAAGAGCAGTTTTATGCCATTTAATTTTTAGGGGTTTTCATGTTGAATGTATGCATAAAATACCCAGTGTATTTAATCGATCCTCTGTTGTGTGAAATGTAGGATGTTTTTTCCTTTTATCAGTAATTCTGGAATGAACATCCTAATAAATAAATCTTTTAGCACATTCTGGTTATTTCCTTAAAATAAATATATCTGGTTATTAATATAAAATAATTTATTAATATAAAATAATATATCTGGTTATTTCCTTAAAATAAATATATCTGGTTATTAATATAAAATAATTTATTAATATAAAATAATATATCTGGTTATTTCCTTAAAATAAATTCCTGGGAATAGAATTCCTCTTAACATTTTTAAGTGTTTATATTGTTAAATTACTTTCCAGAAAAGAATGTATGAGTTTATACTCCCAACAGTAATATATGAGGATGTCCACTCGCCTGTTCAACACTGGATGAAAACAAAAAAATTGGTCTTTGCAATAGCTTTTTCTATCTCCCAACACCCCAAGGAATAGAAAAGAAATGGTTTCTCACTGTTTTGATATGGCTTTTATTAGGCTTTCTGTGAAGAACTGGAATCAATGATACAGGAACAATTTAAGAAGGGGAAGAATCCCACAGGCCTATTGGCATTACAGCAGATTGCAGATTTTATGACCACGAATGTACCGAATGTCTACCCAGCAGCTCCACAAGGAGGGATGGCTGCCTTAAACATGAGTGAGTAGTTCTAGACTTTTTATATATGCTCTGCAATTTCCCACATAAAATTTCTTGAACATCGCTCATGTGAAATAGATGGGCATGCAACTGTCTAATACATAGAGTTGAGTATTTTGAAGGTTAATGTGTTTTAGTTAGAGTAAAAGGTAGGTTGTCAATCTAAAAATGTCTTGAATGTAGAGGGCTCCTTTTTCATAAGTCAGTGAAACTGTTATTTCCAAGGCAGATGACTTTTTATGTGACTTCTCAGACCTTTTGTGAATTAAAATAAACTAATCAGAAATAATGCTTGGGAGTAGCATGTCAATTTTGCCTGAATTCATTTCAGCCAGGCCAATGTTTCATACCCACCAGCCTTTTTTACTTACCATCCTCACTGCTGCTTGAAAACCAGTGAGAAACAGAAACATTCTGAAAGAAAAGCCAGAGGAAAAATGTTGACTGGGTGAATGTGAGCAAAGAACACTTAGCTGTACAAGGGTGGAGGTTTGCACTGGCTGTTGAATTTGTGTTAACATGACAAGGTGAAGCCCAGGGTGACTTGAGCATCCTCTAATCTGACCTCTTGTGTTGTGTCCTGGATCAGTCTCTGATGGGTCTGGTTGGATAGTCAGAGTTGGTTTCCATTAGATCACCTGACATTTGCTATTTTCCTCTCTCTTCCTTAGACATTGACTGACATTCACCAGATGTGATATATAATTAATGTCTACAGAATATTAAGAATCACATTTAATTTACTAACTAAAACCTCCATCCTGAAATCAAATGGCTGCCAATAAGGTTTTCATGTGGATTCTTAATGGATTTCAGTGACATTTGATAGGAGTTAGATAATAAAAGAGTGCATTTCACTTGTATATTGTCTTCTAATCAGAGATAAGGAAATTTTATTTCAGTAATGCCACACACAAAAAAAGGAAGAAAGAAGAGATGGAAGGAAAAAAATCTAATTAGTCTTAGTTACGCTAATAGTTTATTTCCTAAAAGTAAGAATTTAAAAATGAATTTTTAACCTTTTTTGTAAAATATAACTTACATACAGAAAACAGCATAGAGCAAATGATGTATAGGTTATGAATGATTTTACAATGAATACAATTATAATCACTACCCACGTCAAGAAATAAAGGTTTACCTGTCTTTACAAAATATAGAAAAATTAGCTGGGCATGGCGGTGTGTGCCTGTAGTCCCTACTGAGGAGTCTGAGGCAGGAGCATCGCTTGGGCCCAGAAGTTTGAGGTTGCAGTGAGCTCTGATGCTGCTGCTGCACTCTAGAGCCAGGGCGACAGAGTGAGACCCTGTCTTAAATAAATAAATGAATGAATGAATGTATGTTTATCAGTCCCTTATCCTATCCCCCTCCCCATTGCCATACCTCTTAGAAGCAACTATTGTGTTTTTTTTTTTTTTTTTTTGGAGACAGGGTCTTGCTCTGTGGTCCTGGGTAGAGTGCAGGGGCATCATTGTAGCTCACTGCACCCTCAAACTCCTGGGCTCAAATGATCTTCCCGCCTTGGCGTCCCAAGTAGGTGGGACTACAGGCGTGTACCATGACACCCAGCTAATTTTTCCATTTTTAGTAGAGATGGGCTTTCACTCTTGCTCAGGCTGAGAACCACCGTCTTGACTTGTATAGTATTCATGCCCTGCTTTTCTTTATAGTTTTATTACCAAAATAATAATCCCTAAATATTATGGCTTAGTTTTTATCTATTTTTACTTAACATCTCTTAAACCTTTTCTAAGTCCAGAAGTTACCACCCATTGTTCTTTTTTCACCTTACATTTTAAATTTGAAGAAAATGGGTTTGTTGACTTGCAGAGTTTCCTACAGTCTGGATTTTGCTGATTCCATTTGCATGGTGCTGCTAGCATGTTCTTTTGTCTTCTGTATTTACAGTAAATTGGCACTGGGATCTAGAGGCTTGACCGTCCTTTGGTTCAGTTTTTTGGCAAGACTACTTCATAGGCAATACTGTGTTCTGTCAGGAGGCACATAAGCTGGTTGTTTCTTTTTGTGGTGTTAGCAGCCACTGATGCTCAATGCCTAGATCTAGTAACTTAATAAGGATTCGAAGATGATGATATTTTAATTCTATCATTCCTTCTGTATTTATTAGCTAAAATATTTCCATAAGGGAAAACTTCCCCTCAACTCTTTTGGTTACCCACTAGTGGTACAGGAAAGTCAGGATCCTTTTTCAAAATAATAAATTGGTTTCCAGTAATTCAGAGGTGACCAATTAGTTTGTATTTTTTAGTATCATTTGATTTCATAGATTTAAATAATGTGTTTCAAATCATTGCAGTTACTATCCTTTATGATGCTCAAATTGTTCCATTTTTGACAAATGAGAGCCTCTTGAGGTTGACTCCTGAGCCCTTGTAGTTTTTGTAGCCTCCTTGCTAACTCCCACGGAGAAATGTTCTAGACTCATTTTGTTCATTTCCTCCTCCAGATCTGGAATCAGCCATTTCTCTAAGAAACCTTGACTTCTTTTTGTGGGAAATGGAATTTTAGTTTGGGTACTAGGAATGCTCATTGCTGCTGGGTTGGTCATTCTTTCTAGGCCTTTTTTTGTGGATGGAATTAGGAAATATATATTACCTCATGAATTTATATTGATACTTCCAATTAAAATTTTGTACTAAGGGTTTTTTACTAAACCACATCTGTCTAATGTTTGTTCTCCTTCCTTTCACACCAAATTCTGGTTCTCAAGGACACTCGGAATGACAAAACCATAATACTACATAGTTACTCATTTGTTTTTTCCCAAATTACTACACACAATACTAATAATTTACCAATACTATATTATTTCCCCATTCTCTCCTCATGTTTTAAAATGGTTGTGTTCTGGCCGGGCGCGGTGGCTCACGCCTGTAATCCTAGCTCTCTGGGAGGCCGAGGCGGGTGGATTGTTTGAGCTCAGGAGTTCGAAACGAGCCTGAGCAAGAGCGAGACCCCGTCTCTACTAAAATTAGAAAGAAATTAATTGGACAACTAAAAATATATAGAAAAAATTAGCCGGGCATGGTGGTGCATGCCTGTAGTCCCAGCTACTCGGGAGGCTGAGGCAGGAGGATCGCTTGAGCCCAGGAGTTTGAGGTTGCTGTGAGCTAGGCTGACGCCACGGCACTCTAACCCGGGCAACACAGTGAGACTCTGTCTCAAAAAAAAAAAAAAAAAATTATTGTGTTGTCATGTCGCCAGAGCACATACTGCCACATGGTATTATTTCTCCCCTTATAACACTCATTTAGTGCTATCATTAGTAGCTTAATTCTTTAATGTATACTTAATGCTTACCATCAGTTCTTATGTCAATGTTTTCCAAGTCATTTTGGTTGTCCGAAGTTTTTTATAGTAGATTTCTCAGAAACACTTGTGGGAATGGTGTTCTCTGAGTTCTTGCACACTGTGGCTTTTATATGTCAGTTAATTTGGTTTGGTTAGTTTGAGTATAAAATCCTTGGCTCATATTTTCCTTTTTTATGTATCTTAAATACATAATTCATTTCTCTCTGGCCCAAAGCATTGCTATTAAAATTGCTATTAAAATTTGAAGACAATCTTCACATATAAGTGACTTGGTCTCTTTTCCTGGATACTCAAAATATTTTTCTTTTTCTTTAGAATCCAGCAATTTTACCAGAATATGGCTTAGTTTTGGTCATTCTAGGTTAATTTCAGATGGTGTGCCCTTCTATGTTTTTAAATTTCAGCAATATTTTCTTGACTTGATTTTTGGTATTTTTTTTCTTTCTTTGCTTTTGTTTTCTTCTTCAGGGATTATGCGCACATTGGATTTTCTTTGCCTGTCTTCTATAGCTGTCACTTTTTCCAAAGTCTCATCTTTATCTCTCTCTTCATTTCTTTATGATTTAAAAAAATTTTCTTCCTTTTCACTTTCTTTTCTCTTACATGTTATCTGTGTTTTTTATCTTCTTATATAACTTCTAGTTTAGTATTTGTAATTTTTTTTAGAGGCAGGGCCTCACTCTGTCAACCCAGGCTGGGGTATAGTGGCCTGATCACAGCTCACTGTAACGTTGAACTCCTGGCCGTAAGCAATCCTCCTGCCTCAGCTTCCCAAAGTGCTGGGAATACAGGCATGCACCACACTCAGCCTCTAATTACTTTTATGTTCTAGTACCTCATTTCTGAATTTTTCTAATTCTATATAATGTTTTTTCATATCTTATTTTGTTAATGCTTTTAAATTGTCATGAAATATGACTAATACACATAGCTTTGTAAACAAAAAAAGAAAAAATTGTGAAATAATAGGTTATAGTTTTCATCTATTTTGTAGATGGGTCTTTTCTGCTTTTGTTATCTGTAGGGATGTTATTCTCATTATTTTCTTATAATAATTTTTGTATGGTATTTGATCATGATATTTTCCTGTTCATTTTTATATGAAGTTAGTTTTCATGAAGGAGGCTGGTTCAGGAAAACTTTTCTAATGTGATTGTTTTAGGGTCCCCTCATCTGTTGTTTTTGCAAAGTGTTAACAAATATGGCAGCTTTTTAAATGAAATCTGGTTCTGTTCTTTTCCTTTGTTCTTATCTGGACTTCTTGTTTCCTTTTCTTGTTAGTCCTGTGCTACTGTTTGGATTCTAATTTCCACAAATTTCTCACTGTGAGACTTTGCCCTGAAGCAAGTTTTGGATGGTTAGTTTGGAGAATTTGTAAGGATTAAAGTGTGCAGAACTCTTCTTGGTTTCAGTTCCTGTTCTCACGTTGACCCTCTGAACTTTCCAGTGAGTTCTTGTTGGTTCTTTGGGGAATCTCAAGTCTGAAATGATCTGTGGCTTTTCTCAGTGTCTTCCTACACAGATGATACCACTCACTCTGCCTTTGTTATCCCTCCCCACTTTTATTTTCAGTTTTGTGGGTCCACCTTGTTAGTTTTGTTGTGGGTATCATCGTTGGGTTTTTGGTTTAGCTAAAGCCACAACTAGACCCTAGTTGCTCTAGTTAATTTTTAAAAATGTTTTGTAAAAAAAAAAGATTAAAGAGATGGAGTCTCGCTGTGTCCCTCAGACTGGAGTGCACTGGTTATTCACAGGCTTATTGTAGCATACCATAACCTTGAACTCCTGGGCTCAAGCAATCTGCCCACCTCAGCCTGCCAAGTGCTGGGACTACAGGCACAAACCACCTCGCCCGACTTCTAGTTATTTTTTTTTGTCAAGGTTGGGAGAGGGATTTAGGAAGATCTAAAAACTGTGCTGTCACTTCCACTGTCTTCTGAAATCTTCTAAAAAACAATTTTTAAAAATTAAAAATCTGGGCCAATCATGGTAGCTCACACCTGTAATCCCAGCACTTTGGGAGGCTGAGGCAGGAGGATCATTTGAAGCCAGGAGTTGGAGACCAGCCTGGTCAACATAGTGAGTCCCTGTCTCTACAAAAAAAAATTGTTTTAAATTAGCTGAGTATGGTAGCACACATCTGTAGTCCTAGCTACTCGTCAGGATTGCCTGAGCCCAGGAGTTCAAGGTTACAGTGAGCTATGATCATGCCACTGCGCTCCAGCTGGGCAGCAGAACGAGACTCTATTTCTAAAATAAATGAATGAATGAATGAATCAAATATAGCAATATATAAAGAGGATAATATGTCATGACCAAGTGGGGTCATGCAGTTAAACACTTTTTCTTCCTTTCCAATGTTTTTTTCCTTGCCTTATTGCATTGGCTAGAACCCTCAGTGCAATTCAGTAAGAGTGCAAGAATTTATATCCTTGCATTGTTCTGTCTTAGGAGGAAAACATTCAGTCTTTCATCATTATGCTTGATGTCAGTGGTAGATTTTTTAAGATACCCTTTATCAAGTTGAGACAGTCTCTTCTATTCCTAATTTGTTGAGAGCTTTCTTCCTGAACTGATGTTGAATTTTGTGAAATTCTTCTTCTCTGTCTATTAAAATGATCACTTTTTTTTTCTTTAGTTTGATATGATGAATTATGTTGATTGGCTTTTGAGTGCTGAACTAACCTTTCATTCTTGAGTTAAATCCTATTGTCATGATGTATTATTTTTTTAATATATATATTGCTGGATTATTTGCTAAAATTTAATTTTTAGTCTATATCCATGAGAGATATCAGTCTGTTTTTTCTTGTAATGTCTTGTACTGTAATATCTTTGTGTGGTTTTGGTATCAAGGTAATCCTGGGCCTCATAGAATGAGGCCTGACAGAAAGTGTCCTGACAGAGTATACGGAATTTTCTGGAAGAGTTTATATAAAATTGGTATCATTTCTTCCTTAAATATGTGACAGAACTTAACAGTTAAGTCATCTGGGCCTAGGGTTTTCTTTGTGGGAATGTTTTTAACTGTAAGTTTAGCTTAATAGAAATAGGGTGATTCGGGATATCTATTTCTTCTGGAGTGAACTTCAGTAGCTTGTTATCTTTCAAAGAATTTGTTTCATCTAAGTTAAAAAAATTGCCTGGCATAGTTGTTCATATTATCCCTTTATTATTCTTATAATGTCTGCAGGATATGTAGTGATATCCTCTCTCCACTTCTTCAGATGGGTTATTTGTGTCTACTCTCTTTTGTTGATAAGTCTCTGGATAAAGGCTTATTTTATTATTTTTATTTATTTTTAATCTTCTCAGAGAACCAGCTTTTGTTTTAATCAAAAAACCTTTAAGAAACCTTTTCTCCTTTCCTAATATATATGTTTATTACTGTAAATTTCCTTTTAAGCATGCTTTACTGCATCCCACAAATTTGTCTACATTTTTGTTATTGATTTCTAAGTTAATTAACGTTGGAGAACATGGTCTTCATGAAATCATCTTTGAAGTTTTCAAGAATGTATGGCCTAATGTGGAAGATGAATATCTCAGAACCATTATTATTTGATTTACATTTGATGAGAAATATTAATATTTGAGGCTTTTTTTTTTTTTGGAGATAGGGTCTTGTTCTGTTGCCCAGGCTGGAGTGCAGTGGAGCGATCATAGCTCACTGTAACCTTGAACTCCTGGGCTGAAGCAATCCTCCAACCTCAGCCTCCTGGGTAGCTGGGACTATAGGCACACGCCACTGTTCCCAGCTGAGTTTTGTTTTTCTTTATTTCAGGTCTTGGTATGGTGACTCCTGTGAACGACCTTAGAGGATCTGATTCGATTGCATATGACAAAGGGGAGAAGTTATTGCGATGTAAATTGGCAGCATTTTACAGACTAGCAGATCTCTTTGGGTGGTCTCAGCTTATCTACAATCATATCACAGTGAGTATTAAATGAGGTGGTAACTGGATGATACGAAACATTTTGAAACATTTTGTGTCCGGCACCACCTCTTTCCATTTAGCAGGCTGTGCTTCCGTAAACCTTGGAAAACCTCTTCTGATTTCTGTCTACAGAGTATAATAATCTGAGAATTAGCCAGTTTGGGTTAGAAGTTATGAGAATAGTAGTTCTTTAAAACTTCTTTTTTGCATGCTAATGTAATAAATGAGTGTTTATCAAATTATAAGCAGTTTCTAAAATTCTTTTTAGGTTTAAAAACCTAAGAATGAAGATGTTTTCTTTCCAACTCTGACCACTTGTTTCTTTAGCTGCTCCGGTTTTAACCATTTTTCAACATGATCAGGACCTCTCTTTTCTTCAGTTCATTCTGATAACACATATTGCTGGGTCTCTACCTTTTCTGTATCAAGCACTGTTCTGACTCTGGGGTTGTATCAGTGAATGACATGAGTCCTGCCCTTGCAGGATGGTCCCTTCTTCATCTCAGTCCGTCAGCCCATTATTCACACCTGGTTTTGCCCAGCTTGTATTTCATGGTCTGTTGTTTCAGTAACACCCTGTGCTGATCCTGCACTAGCCTTCCCTGCTTCTGAGCAGCCAGAAAGCCTCACCACAGAGCCCTTGGCTTTCTCCATAGACTTACAACCCCAGTCTCAGATGGGCCCACAGCATTAAGTGATCATCTCTCTTACAAGCTCACTAATATTTAAGCCTCTCTACTGTGTTCGAAACTCCTGCTCTCCTCCCCGCAAATGACCTCATCACATCACAGAAAAAATGGGAACCCTTACACCTGTAGCCATTTTGTATTCTTGGCCACCGATTATAATTTCCTGCCTCCTACCTATGGCTGAACTTGGCTCTCCTGGCTTGGAATTCCATCCCTTCCTGCCTTCTTAGGAAACCTAATGCATCGCAGGTTTCTTTTTTTTATTCACTCTTTTGTAGAGATAGTGTTGTGGTTCGAAGTGCGAGAAAAGACCACTTAAGACCGAAACTGAGCCAAATTATGAGTCTTTATTAGCTGGCCAGCGACTACCCTCTGCACCGCCACAGACGGCTGCACAGAGAGCAGTCCTGAGCCAAAAAAGCAGGGGGTTTTTATACTATTCTAAGTTAGGGCTACGTGACATTAGGCACATGAGGTGGAACAAGATTAATTATATCATACATTCCATAGCTGTGGGGTCTGGGACCAGCCTCAGACCTCCTGTGCTTGCTATAGTCTTTAAGCAAGCAGATTTACAGAAGCAGATAGCATCAGTTAAGTCAAGGAACATTCTTTCATGAGTTAAGCAAGCATAGTAAAATTTACTACAGGCAGCTGGAAAGCTTAAACCATCGGTTACAAGTTAATTACTTTGTTGTTCTTTTTTCCGTCTTTCCAAGGTATATTTTTCATTACAGACATAGGTCAAGCAGGTCACAGGTCAACCAAGCAAGCAGGCATAAATTGCCGAGTGGGCCGTTACAATAGCTTCTTTCTTTGAACTGCTTCCTTCTTTGATTTTAAAACTTGTTCCAATCTTCTGTTTTTTTCATTTAATTTCTCTTCATGGATATTTTAAATTATTAATATCTTGCCTACTTATTAGATCAAGTGTACCTTATGCTGATATCTAAAGAGAAAGTTATTATCTTACCAATACTCCTATCTCTGGGTTGAGGCATCCGGTATTAACAGTGTTTAGATTGTTGAAACCTTTCTCCATACTCACACATTTAAGTTTTTCCATACGTGGGTTCATAACAAGCAGTGCTTAATTAAGCTGTATTCTGAACTTAAAGGAATGCTAGAGCTTCTGAGGTGATGGTTGGAGACCACCCTGTGATCAGTGTCTTGTACTTCTGGGCATTGGATATCTCTGTCAGACATACTGAGTTGCCTTTCCTCTATTCATTCTCTGTGTTTCCACATCAGAGCACTTTTCAACATGTGAGCCTGACTGTGTCATGCTTGTGCATGCTGCCCACTGTCATGCTGTGTAGAATGTTACCCCTGCTTTGTCCCCTTTAGCAGTTAGGGTCATCCATTCCGAACCTTGACTCCATCTCTGCCCACAGGAATATAAGCTCCATGAGGAGAGTCTCTGTTGTGGTCCCTGCTGGGGCCCCAGGACCAGGAACTGTGCCTGGGATATAGTAGGCATGTAATAAACTCATGTCGGATAAATGGCTAATAAAGTCACCAGCTGAGCTGAAATTACCTCAGGAAAATTGTGAACAAGAACTTGCTGGGGCCTTTTGATATTTTTGTTTTATTTTTTTGAAATAGGGTCTCACTCTCTCACCCAGGCTGGAGTGGGGCAATCTTAGCTCACTCAGCCTCTAATTCCTGGGCTCAAGTGATCCTCCTGCCTCAGCCTCCCAAGTAGCTGGGACTACAGGCACGTAACACGCTACCCAGCATTTAAAAAATTTTTTTTTGTAAACACAAGATCTTGCTATGTTGCCCAGGCTGGTCTTGAACTCCTGGCCTCAAGTGATCCTGTGCCTTTGGCCTCCCAAAGTGCTGGGATTACAGGCGTGAGCCACTGCTCCTGGCCTCCTTTTGAAATTTGATTTGTGGGTCCAGTTAGTCTAGCACAAGTGCCAGCACCGTTCCTGGTGTCTGCAGGAAAATTGCTGGCTTCTTGGCTAATTATACTTGACAGAAAGCTCTAGTGGAGATTTAGTGTTAAATGATTGCCTAAAAATTAGTTCCATGAAAATGTTACAGCTATAATAGGAAATGAAATCCCTGGCTTTAATAACAGCTTCACATTCTTTGTAGGTTTTAAAATGCTATTTACTACTAGTCCTATTATGAATGCTATTTAAATAAGTTTGAATTGCTTGTTTTTCATCCTTTAATTGTTTAGGAATTGACAGAATTAAAAATAGTTTACTCTTCTGTAAGTGATCTGCTTAATATTGAGTAAAAAGAAATGCAAGTTACTAAGCATATTTTTTGTATTTTATAAACTGGAACTAGAGAATCTTTGACGAAGGAAGGTTTTGTTTTATTTTGTTTTATTTGCTTTTTTTGTTTTTTTGTTTTTTTTTTTTTGAGACAGAGTCTCACTCTCTTGCCCTGGCTAGAGTGAGTGCTGTGGCGTCAGCTCAGCTCAGCTCACAGCAACCTCAAACTCCTGGGCTCAAGTGATCCTACTGCCTCAGCCTCCCGAGTAGCTGGGACTACAGGCATGTGCCACCATGCCCGGCTAATTTTTTCTATATATTTTTAGTTATCCAGATAATTTCTTTCTATTTTTTTTTTTTTATTAGAGATGGGGTCTTGCTCTTGCTCAGGCTGATCTCGAATTCCTGAGCTCAAACAATCTGCCTGCCTCGGCCTCCCAGAGTGCTAGGATTACGGGCTAGGATTACAGGCGTGAGCCACCATGCCCGGCCCTGTTTGCTTATTTTTTAACTATTATGGCATCCATTTTTTTGTTTACAATTTAGGTGTTATCTGTAGACATTTAACAGAAAAGTAAATATTAACAGTATTAGTGCAACAAAAAAGTGCTAACAGGTCATTCTGCCCTTTCTTTGAAGGAGGGTCATAGGGATTTTCTGCTGAAGGGATTTAAAAGTGCTACCCAGGTGTTAAGAGTATTGGAGATGATTGTCTGAATTAGATCTTTAAGATTGCATTGGATTTAGAGAAGGCTTTGTGGGAAGGAGGCACAAGACTGGGTGGCCCAGTTAGCACCAAGGGCGGGGCTTCCTCTCCTGGTCCTGCATAGCTGATGGCTGGGCCTTTCCATCCTGATATCAGCAGACCACTGTCAACACTTAACACCTGCAGAACCTGACAGGTGCTTGGTTCCACTCCATTTTGGACTCTAAGGAATGCTAGTCCTCTGAGGTGGTGTCTGGAGCCTATCCTTGTGACCAGTGTGCTGTTTCAGGGACTTGACATTGATATCTGCTAGAGGTACTGAGTTGGGATGTGTTTGGTTTTCAGTGAGTGATCTGAAGATCTGCAAGAGGAGAGTCTCATTCCTCGTACACAGAGAAGGGACAGTAGTAGTGTGGGAAGAGACACAGTGAGAACAGTATTAGTACGCTGGAGAGGCAGGCACCACTGCTGAGGAAACGTACTTTGAAATGTCCTTCTCTAACTTGATATCCATATTTTTGAACTTTCTCCTTTTTGCTTCAGACTCAGAATTTAATATTTTAAGCTTTTTAAAATTAAAATATGTAGATCTGTTTGAAGTTCACAGTTGAAATGTATCTTAAGAAAATAAGTCAAAGAAGAAAATGTTATGTACAAATATATTAATTACAGCATTATTTATAATAATGAAATATTTTAAGAGTCTAAATATCTAGTAGTAAGTTGGAAATGGCTCACTTATTCAACATTAATTTGAGGTAATGTTGTGTACTATGAAAAATAATTATGAAGACCATGTAAAGCATGAAAACTGGGGGAAGGGGCAAAAATATGAAAACTAAAATGTCAATTAAAAATAACTAAAATACGAATGAAAATATTAATAAAAAACTAAATAAAAATACTAAATATCTTGCCTACTTATTAGATCAAGTGTACCTTATGCTGATATCTAAAGAGAAAGTTATTATCTTACCAATACTCCTATCTCTGGGTTGAGGCATCCGGTATTAACAGTGTTTAGATTGTTGAAACCTTTCTCCATACTCACACATTTAAGTTTTTCCATACGTGGGTTCATAACAAGCAGTGCTTAATTAAGCTGTATTCTGAACTTAAAGGAATGCTAGAGCTTCTGAGGTGATGGTTGGAGACCACCCTGTGATCAGTGTCTTGTACTTCTGGGCATTGGATATCTCTGTCAGACATACTGAGTTGCCTTTCCTCTATTCATTCTCTGTGTTTCCACATCAGAGCACTTTTCAACATGTGAGCCTGACTGTGTCATGCTTGTGCATGCTGCCCACTGTCATGCTGTGTAGAATGTTACCCCTGCTTTGTCCCCTTTAGCAGTTAGGGTCATCCATTCCGAACCTTGACTCCATCTCTGCCCACAGGAATATAAGCTCCATGAGGAGAGTCTCTGTTGTGGTCCCTGCTGGGGCCCCAGGACCAGGAACTGTGCCTGGGATATAGTAGGCATGTAATAAACTCATGTCGGATAAATGGCTAATAAAGTCACCAGCTGAGCTGAAATTACCTCAGGAAAATTGTGAACAAGAACTTGCTGGGGCCTTTTGATATTTTTGTTTTATTTTTTTGAAATAGGGTCTCACTCTCTCACCCAGGCTGGAGTGGGGCAATCTTAGCTCACTCAGCCTCTAATTCCTGGGCTCAAGTGATCCTCCTGCCTCAGCCTCCCAAGTAGCTGGGACTACAGGCACGTAACACGCTACCCAGCATTTAAAAAATTTTTTTTTGTAAACACAAGATCTTGCTATGTTGCCCAGGCTGGTCTTGAACTCCTGGCCTCAAGTGATCCTGTGCCTTTGGCCTCCCAAAGTGCTGGGATTACAGGCGTGAGCCACTGCTCCTGGCCTCCTTTTGAAATTTGATTTGTGGGTCCAGTTAGTCTAGCACAAGTGCCAGCACCGTTCCTGGTGTCTGCAGGAAAATTGCTGGCTTCTTGGCTAATTATACTTGACAGAAAGCTCTAGTGGAGATTTAGTGTTAAATGATTGCCTAAAAATTAGTTCCATGAAAATGTTACAGCTATAATAGGAAATGAAATCCCTGGCTTTAATAACAGCTTCACATTCTTTGTAGGTTTTAAAATGCTATTTACTACTAGTCCTATTATGAATGCTATTTAAATAAGTTTGAATTGCTTGTTTTTCATCCTTTAATTGTTTAGGAATTGACAGAATTAAAAATAGTTTACTCTTCTGTAAGTGATCTGCTTAATATTGAGTAAAAAGAAATGCAAGTTACTAAGCATATTTTTTGTATTTTATAAACTGGAACTAGAGAATCTTTGACGAAGGAAGGTTTTGTTTTATTTTGTTTTATTTGCTTTTTTTGTTTTTTTGTTTTTTTTTTTTTGAGACAGAGTCTCACTCTCTTGCCCTGGCTAGAGTGAGTGCTGTGGCGTCAGCTCAGCTCAGCTCACAGCAACCTCAAACTCCTGGGCTCAAGTGATCCTACTGCCTCAGCCTCCCGAGTAGCTGGGACTACAGGCATGTGCCACCATGCCCGGC
>NW_012150385.1:3100675-3171933 GCF_000956105.1 Propithecus coquereli | reverse complement strand
AATGAGAAAATATGAAATTTATACTTTTTTTTCCTTTTTTTTGGAGATGGGTCTCATTCTGTTGCCTGAGCTGGAATGCAGTGGTGTGATCATAGCTCACTGTAACCTTTAACTCCTGGGCTGAAGCGATCCTCCTACCTCAGTCTCCCAAGCAGTTGGGACTATAGGCATGCAAGCCTAGCTAATTCTTTAAAAAAAATTTTTTTAAGAGATGGTGTCTCGCTGTGTTGCCCAGGCTGGTCTTGAACTCCTGGCCTCAAGCAATCTTTCCCACCTTGGCCTCCCAGAGCACTAGGATTACAGGCATGAACCACCAAGCCTGGCCCGAAATGTATACTGTTTATAGCTGCATGAAATATGTTATATAAAGAAAAAAGAAATGATTGATTAAAAATGGCTATATAATTTTTTTTAACATGGAACCTGACAGCATGCTTCTAAAATTCACATGAAGAAGCAAAAGGCCAAGAATAGTTGAGACACTCCTGAAGAACTAGGCATGGAGATTTTTCATATCAGATATCAAATTTAATATAAAGTGATGATAATTAACATAGTGTGCTTTGGTCAAAGGAAGAGACAGGTAGACCAGTGGGACAGAATAGGAAGCCCAAGACCAGCTCTGCAAATATCAAAATTAGATGCAGAAGAGTCGGCATTGCAGATCAGCAGGGGAGGAGCAGATTAGGCAGTGGTTGGTGCTGGAACACTTGGATTGAAAAATCACAATTTGAAAATTATATTGGACTTTTATCCCACACTACATTTACCCACAAAGCAATTCTAGTGAATTAAGGATTAAAGGTGAATGAAAGGTAATACTTTAAAAATGTTAGGACCAATATAGGTGAAAACCTCTTTAACCTTTGACCTCATGAATGGTATCCTAAGACACAAAAATCACCTATCATAAAAGAAAAGATGGAAAAATTTGACTACATTTAAAAGGAATAAATTTCTCATTATTAAAAGATACCATAGGCCGGGCGTGGTGGCTCACGCCTGTAATCCTAGCACTCTGGGAGGCCGAGGCAGGTGGATCGCTCAAGGTCAGGAGTTCGAGACCAGCCTGAGTGAGACCTCGTCTCTACTAAAAATAGAAAGAAATTATGGACAACTAAAAATATATATAGAAAAAATTAGCTGGACATAGTGGTGCATGCCTGTAGTCCCAGCTACTAAGGAGGCTGAGGCAGGAGGATCACTTGAGCCCAGGAGTTTGAGGTTGCAGTGAGCTATGCTGATGCCACAGCACTCACTCTAGCCAGGGCAACAAAGTGAGACTCTGTCTCAAAAAAAAAGATACCATAAAGACAGTAAAAATAAAAACTATAACCTAGAATAAGTTGCCCCACAATGTAGTCAACAGAAATTAATATCCAGAATAAAGAACTATCAATAAGAAAGGGACAAACTAGTATAAAATGGACAAAAATCAAGAAAATTTCACAGAAGGGGAAGTAAGAATGCCTTGTAAAAATATGAAAAGTTGTTTAACTCATTAGTAACCAGGAAATTATAAATTAAAACCACAGTGAAGGCTGGTGTGGCGGCTCATGCCTGTAATCCTAGCACTTTGGGAGGCTGAGGCATGAGGATTAAGTCTTGGGGCCATGAGTTCAAGATCAGACTGAGCAAGGGTGAGACCCCCTTTCTACAAAAAGTAGAAAAGTCATTTGGCTGTGGTAGTATGTGCCTGTAGTCCCAGCTACTAAGGAGGCTGAGGCAGGAGGATCACTTGAGCCCAGGAGTTTGAGGTTGCAGTGAGCTATGATGATGCCACTGCACTCTAGCCCGGGTGACAGAGAGAGATCCTATCAAAAAAAAAAAAAAGGAATGAAAGAAATACCATTTCATAGGCATCAGATTTTAATTTTTTTTTTTTTTGAAACAGACTCTCACTCTCTTGCCTAGACTAGAGTGCCATAGCATCAGCCTAGCTCACAGCAACCTCAAACTCCTGGGCTCAAACAATCCTCCTGCCTCAGCCTCCCAGGTAGCTGGGACTACAGGCACGTGCCACCCTGCCTGGCTAATTTTTTCTGTTTTTAGTTGTTTGGCCAGTTTCTTTCTATTTTTAGTAGAGACGGGGTCTTGCTCTTGCTCAGGCTGGTCTCGAACCCCTGAGCTCAAGCAATCCTCCCGCCTTGGCCTCTCAGAGCGCTAGGATTACAGGCGTGAGCCACCACACCCGGCCAGATTTTAATTTTTTAAAAAGATGATTGTAGGCCAGGTGTGGTGGCTTACCCCTATAATCCTAGCGCTCTGAGAGGCCAAGGCGGGAGGATTGCTTGAGCTCAGGGGTTCGAGACCAGCCTGAGCAAGAGCGAACCCCCCATCTCTACTAAAATAGAAAAATTAACCAGGTGTGATGACCTGCGCCTATAGTCCCATCTGCTCAAGAGGCTGAGGCAAGAGGATTGCTTAAGTCTAGGATTTTGAGGTTGCAGTGAGCTGTGATCACACCACTGCACTCTAGCCAGGGTGACAGCAAGACCGTCTCAATAACAACAACAAAAAGATGATTGTAGAAGCATAGAACTATCATACACTACTGGCAGGGCTGTATATTTAATTAGACCCTTTTTGAAATAACTTGGCCTCACCTCCTAGTTTATGACCCTGGAGAAAGTTCGACATATTCGTAGCAGCATAGTTTTTAATGGCAAAACCAGAAACCATGTCCATTGATGGGAGAATAGATACATAAATTGTAGTATAATCATTCAGTGGATACTATACAGCAGTGAAAATAAATTATAACCATGTATGTCACAATCTGGAGGAATCATAAAAATAATGTTGAGGAAAAAAGTCGCTGAAAAATACAGATTGAGCTGGGCACAGTGGTGTGTGCCTGTAGTCCCAGCTACTTGGGAGGCTTGGATGGCCAGGATCATTTGAGCCTAGGAGTTTGAGACTAGCCAGGGCAACATAGTGAGACCCATCTAAAAAAAAAATAGAGTACCATTCCAATTATATGAAGTTTATAAACACATAAAAATTAAACAATATATTGCTTATGCATGAAGATATAAGGTAAAATTGTCAAAAGAAAGTGAATGCTTAATACATAATTCAGGATAGTGGTTACTTCTGGGATATGGGGAAAGAGAAACAGAGCTTCTGAGATACTAGAATTATTCTATTTCTTAAGCTGATTGATAGGCATATGGGTGTTTGATTTGTTATACTTATTGTCATATACCTTCTAAGTACTCTTTTGTATGTATGTTTTCAAAAAAAAACTTTTAAAATAAGCAAAAAAACCTGACATTTAATTTTTTATTTCCATCCTTATTTTTTTTCATTACAACCAATATATACACAAATTCCTTATTTTTTATATTTTGTTTTGACCCAACTTGGAGATTAGAGCAATTGCCTAGTTTTGCTTTGATAGTTAAAAAGGTCAGCATGCTTTTTAAGATAAAAGAGCCGACTTTAGGGAATAAAAAGCACAGCTAAGTCACCATTGATGGGACGATGTATTGGGGGAAGGTAGAAACCACATGTACATTTTGGAAACACCTGAAAGAGAGTAGAGAAGTGGGTAATAGGGATTTATAGAGACTGGATATTATAGAGATGAATTTACAGAGGGTGAGTTCAGTAATGGTGATTTACTATTGCTGCTCTGGCCAACACTGATCACAGTAATAATGGGAGATGCCATTTATCGAGAGCTTTATTGTGAGCACAGGCCCTTGTTACCCTTCCTTAATGGATAAGGAGAACGGGGAGCTCAGAGTGCCCAAAGCAGCACAGTGTATTCTTGGCAGAGCTAGGATCTGAACTTGACTTTGGATTTTATATTCTTAACCCCGTTATACAATACTGGAGGGATCAGGTGAGTTTAGTAGAAACATGACATAAGGGGAGATAGGATAGTTTCAGATATCTGAGAATTAACTGAATGGCAGAAGAGATAGAACTTGTTCTGTGTCGTGTACTAGAAGCAGTGGTAATAAACACAGGAAGACAGACTTCTGCTCAGTGTCAGAAAGAATGTTTTAATTATTAGCTTTCCAGTTTCTATTTATTTATCACAGTACCATAGTGCCCATGACATGGTAGGTTCTCCGCAGGTAGTTGCTGAATGAAGAAATAAGGCCCCATCACTAAAATTAGAACAAGCAGACCCAGGATGTGTTTCTGTTTGGGCCACCAGAGAAGAAATCACTACAGTCCTTAGGAGGTTGGACTAAACACCTTAAGTCCTTTCCAACAAACACTAAATTCTACCTACCTGACCCTAATTAGGATTCTGGGTTTCTCAACCTGGTAGTAAGTGTATTTCAACTTAATCTTTGGAAAGTCTCTTGAGTCTATCCCAAGATCATTATAAAAACAAAATTGAATGTTTTTGAAGGCAGTACTCTTTTCTACTGCTCTGTTCCTAGCATAGATCATGTGGTGCACAATGTATACCAAGTCTGCATTGAATGAATTGTTGCACAGGGAAAGATACATTGTGGAAGGAGCAGACAAATGGGGCGGGGATGAAGATGTGGGGTTGTAGACACATAAAAAACTGACTTTTTAAAAGTAAGTTTTGGTTTTTATTATTATGCCCCTGAGGAGTGACCCCTTTTTGCCTGTGGTGCTATTTGGTAGCCACCAGAAGGTGCAGTAGAGTAACGTGGCAGGAACTTACTGACTTGTTAGCTAGTGTAGAACTGTTTTTTCCTTTGTAAAGTCAGTTATCATGAGTGTGATGAAGAAGCACTTTATGTACTTGATAAATAAAGTTACTACAACATAATAATAGAAAGCTTCCAGTACCTCGCAGCTGTGTGACAGGCACTATGCTTAAGTACTCCTTACATAGCTCACCTAATGCTCTCAACAAATCCGTAAGTTTGTGGCCTAAAAGAGATGGAGATACTTTCAGTTGGACTTTTGAGCTAACTCAATCATTTTCCCCACAGTCCAGAGTGAGCTCCGAGTTGGAACACTTCCTCATTGTACCTTTTGGGCTGCTTTACAGTGAAGTGACTGCATCCAGTTTGGTAAGAATGTCCTCCTCTTTGGCATCATGTACATGTGGGTCATATTAGGTCATTAAACACCTTCAAATCCAGCTAAACATATAACCCAAGAAATAGGAAAGAACCCATGTTTTATGTGATTAATTCAGTTTGAGAAAAACTTTCGAAATAAGTTATAAATACTTGAAACTTGATTTTAAATAGTTTCTAGTTAGGGTAATTTGAAGTCTTTTTGACATTCTAAATTTTTGGTTTTTTTTATTTTCAGGTTAAGATCAATCTACAAGGAGATATAGTAGATCGTGGAAGCACTAATCTCGGAGTAAATCAAGCTGGCTTCACATTACATTCTGCAATTTATGCTGCACGACCAGATGTGAAGTGTATTGTGCACATTCACACACCTGCAGGGGCCGCGGTGAGTGTGCCGTCCTGGTAGTGCCTTAGCTTTTAAAGCTGTTTAGTAAGAGGCACTTCTCATTTTCTCTGAATTGCCCTCCTTTATTGTAACAAGTCAATAAACCTAATTTTGTTGGATTAAAAAAAAGTTTCACAACTAAACTTGATTTTCTTAAAAGAATTTTTTTTTCCTTTCAAGGGATCCATATACGGTCTAATTTTGAAAACCTGTAATATTCTGAAAATGTCTATTAGACTTAACAATTAGAAAATCATAGAGGAGGGGAGGTCAGGTTTCAGTGTGTTGAAGACTATGGGGACGTGCAAGATGACAGCAGAAAGCAGATGCCTCGTTTTGAAAAGAGGAATGGGAAAAGGGGATGGGCAAGCCAGGGTAGGGGATGGAGGGTACTGTGGGAAAGGAAGAGTTTTTAAGGATGTGAAAGACTTGAGCATGTCGATAGGCTGTGGGGAAGGAGCCAGGGGAGAGGGAGAGGCCTGGAAACCAACCTGCCCAGCTTCCCCACACATGTCCTGTCTGGAGCCAGTGGGACCTAGCCTGGATTGTGACTGGGGAGAAGAAGCACAGACTGCGCAGGCTGTTCGGAGGCCTGGCCTCCAAGCTCAGAGCCTCCCAGAACCCGCCCTGGCCATTCACCAAGCCTGGTCCCTTCTCGGGTGAATGGGCCACCCAAACAAAGCCCCAGACCCCTCAGTATGAAGATGCACATTCCAGTTGTCGGTGCAAATTCATGTGAAAACGAAATACTCTAGAACTAGGCTTTATAATCACCAATTTTATATTAAGGGCTTTTTGGACTTATCATATGACAAATGACCTCATTGATTTAGCAATACTGTATATAATCTATCTTAATGTGTTAATGTTATGCATATGGGATTATTTGGATGAATATTAGCCCTGGTTCATTTCACTTTGAACATATGGTTCTTAATGTGAACATCAGAGTTTTTATTAGATGTATCATTCTCTGAATGATGTAATTTTTTCCTAAAAGAATGCATGCTATTCCTTCCAACCACTAAAATGTCCATGGGTTTTTAAGAACCATTAGTGTGTCACGTTTGAGAATATAGTCATGAACAGCTAGCATGAAAGATGTTTTAAAAATTATTCAAATAATTTTGCTTAGTAAGGAAGTTTCTTCTTATATGAGTGCTGAGACTGTGAAAGGAGTTAATTTGGTATTGTCTTTTCAGATTAACTTTTTTCCTATGGAACTGTTCTGCCTATAGATAGTATTTGACTCTTTGGAGCCTGTTTATCTAGGGTCATAATGCTGCTGTCTGTAGAAGACTTTCAAAATTAGCATATTCTAAGGCTACTTTGGGGAATTTTAGGAAATTTAAGGGCTAAATGAACACAGATTTTTTACACTGGGACTCAATTTTACTTAATTAAATGTAGAGAAATTATACAGTATAATTATTGCAAACTTTTATAAATTGTTTTTTGAGACAGAGTCTTGCTCTGTTGTTTGTGCTAGAGTGAGCGGCATCATCATAACTCACTGTGGGCTCAAGCGATCCTCCTCTTTCAGCCTCCCAAGTAGTTGGGACTACAGGCATGAGCCACTGCGCCAGGCCATAAGTTTTCTTTTATCTAATTTTCAAGTGTTTCAATCTTACCTACAACCTAAGATGAAAGGTACACAAAAACCTTACAGCACTTGGAAAACCACCTTTGTTTTTGTTTTTGTTTTTGTTTTTGAAACAGGGTCTCACGATGTTGCCCAGGCTGGCCTAGAACTCTTGGGCTCAAGCAGTCCTCCCACCTCAGCCTCCTGAGTAGCTGGAACTACTGGCATGGGCTGGAAAACTTCTTTGTGTAATGCATTGACTCCTCAGAAGAGCCTGTTGTCTACTCCTATGCTAGACCCAGTGCTCATTGTGTCATTAAATCCAAGCTTACACAGCATTTATAATCAGTGGGGAAAAAAGTCCAGAAAGATGCGGATTTTCTTTTGAGGCTCTCTCAGCTTAGTGATAGCGTTTATTTTTAAATGTGGATTGTTAATGAGCTCCAGAAGTCAAGTTTATCTTAAGTTCTTGAGTTCATTTATTTTCAAGAATAGAACAAAATAAAACATTTCCCCCCCTTTTCTGTTCCTATGAGGAAGCATTTACCATGTCATCAGTCACTGTGTAACTCTGGTTTTTCCTCCTTTCATGGTGACCACTTGGTCTTCTAGGTCTCTGCGATGAAATGTGGCCTCCTGCCAATCTCCCCAGAGGCACTTTCCCTTGGAGAAGTGGCTTATCATGACTATCATGGCATTCTGGTTGATGAGGAGGAAAAGGTTTTGATTCAGAAAAATTTGGGGCCTAAAAGCAAGGTCAGTAGGCATCTAATCTGATATTTAAATTATAGTGAGGAGAAGGAAAAAGGAAAAGTGTCAGTCTTCTTGTCCCGCTCCTTAAAGCCTTCCTACTTTCCCCTCAGGTTCTTATTCTCCGGAATCATGGGCTCGTATCAGTGGGAGAGAGCGTCGAGGAGGCCTTCTATTACATCCATAACCTTGTGGTTGCATGTGAGATCCAGGTAGGGGATGGCCATTCCAATCTACCAGCTTATTTAAGTGTTTCTGGGGTTCACTTGACATTTGTCTTGTAGGAATGAGTCTTTGAGCAATCTCTTTGCCAAAGATGAGCTCATTGAGTTGGAAATTGATCAGATTGACAAGTGCCGTTTCACTGGTTTAAGTTGGCAAAAGATTACTAGGCTTCTTATTTCTAACTTCAAATTTTTCAAATAGATGAGTCCCTACCATTTCTGGAGTACTGGTGTGTGCCAGGCCCGGCATCGGGTGCTTTGCCTGTGTCATCCCATACATTATTTCCTGTGACCCTCACAGTGCTCCTTTTGAAAGCAGATGGAGACAGGTAGACTCGCCCACTGTCTCACAGCTGCAAGCACTCCTTACTTCAGTCTGTTCAGCCCCAAGTGCACATTCTCCCCACTGCTCTCTGGCTTATGTCTGTGGGATAATGAGATCCCAAGTCCTTCATAGGATCCTAAAGGTACTTTGTTTTCCCATTTCTCTGCCAACTGTTAGTGCCTAGTTTTTTGTCATGCTAAAGAAAAATTTCTGAAAATAATCTCGTGATCAGTCTATCACTGTTCATCCTATGTTTTTTATTCTTATACTCTAGCGATTTGGTTTCTGTTGAAACCTGCATTTTTGTTCAAGTGATCTTTCCCACTAAGGAACTCAAGCCATGGTGTTTCCTTGTTTTGGAAAAGGTTCGAACTCTGGCCAGCGCTGGAGGACCTGACAACTTAGTCCTGTTGGATCCTGGGAAGTACAAAGCCAAATCCCGTTCCCCTGGGTCTCCGGAAGGCGAAGGCACTGGATCGCCTCCCAAGTGGCAGATTGGCGAGCAGGAATTCGAAGCCCTCATGCGGATGCTTGATAATCTGGTAAGAATGGCGCCACCACTTGATGATAAAGCTTTTGTTCTAAAAGTACTAATGTTGTTTTTGTAGAAAATGAAGTTGCTATGCAAATGCTTTTACCCTCAAAAATCATAAAGAAGCACCAGGGTTATTTAACTTCTGAGCTAAATCATGAGAAAATATGGAGGAGGAGCTTTCTTGTATTATTGTGTTTTTTAGTGGTAACCTGTGTTTGCACTTAGTGGGGACAGGAGTACAGAGAATACTCTGCAGTAGGCTGCTGGATGACTAGCAGAACCAGCTCAGTAACTGCCATCTCACAAGCAAGGGGAGGGGGATACTTTCTAAATCAGTCAGTCCCATGTTTGGGTTTTTAATGTAAGTTCTAGCTATTTCGGGCCTGATTACTGTGTTACTCATATATCTGTTACCTGTCCATGCATGGGAGACCCTGAGCTGCTTACTGCAGGGACACAGAGTCCAGCATGGTCTAGAAGCTGGGATTGTGGGGCTTGCAGCATAATTGCAGGGGAGGGAGAGAGGCCACACAGTGATAAGACTACACACAGGGTGTGTTGGGGGGATTCAGTAAGGGATTTCATCCTTTTGCAAGGACTGGAGAGAAAACTTAATGTAGAAGATGACCCTTGGAAACGACCTGAAAGAATAGTTAGGATCACACAGGCTGAGTTGAGAGAAGGAAGGTATCTGTGGATAAGACTACAGCATAACTAAATGGGGAATGAGCAGTGGGGAGATGAGAACTGTGCTGTAAGGTGAACCTTTCAGGTTCATCTGATTTTACTAGGTTGATTAAATACTCAATTCCCAGAGCCATATTACAGCACTGTCATTGGGGTCTCAGCCCCGCAGCCACAGGATCAGAGCCAGAGTTCTGCAATTGGGCCCCTTCCATGCTCTAGGTCAGCCTTCTTAGATGGGGTTCAAGAGGGTCCCCTCTTAATGCTGCGTGACATTAAGAAGTGCAGATGCAAGGAAATACCATGTCAGTGTGGGAAAGAGAAGCCTTCTGAAAGGCCAGTGTCCTGCTGTGTTGCCACACCAGTCTTGGAGTGAGTGGGGCACAGGCCAGCTTAATAGAAGAAAGTCCCGGCCGTTGGGCCCAGTCGCAGAGGAGATAGATGGCTTCAGGAGGCAGGAAGTTTTAACTTTCCTGAAGATTTTGGAACAAAAGGAATTCGTGGATCTGATTTGGGCTGTGCTAAGCGTCCTCTTCTCACGAAATTCCTTGCACTTCGGAAAATGCTGGCTGCTGGAGAGACTGGGAGTTTTCTGCCGGAAGTGATAGGTAGTCACAGGAGCATACTCGATCAATGACGGGAACCACCAGAGAGCAGAGTCCTGTGTAACTTTTGAGTTCATTTAATCAATAAAGATTGATTGTATTAACTGACCATCTGCTGTTGAGTCATGAAGAGGACACAGTTCTTTGCCCTCAGGAGTTCATGACCTAGCAAGGGAAATGGACAGACAAATCCCAAATGCAGCCCTGCCCCTGTGGTCTGTGAGGTGACAGGCATGAGGAGAGCTTCAGGGCAGAGATGGCCCAACTGGTCAGGGAAGCAGGAAGAGGAGAAAAGGTCACAAAGAAGGTGGGAGAAGCAGTTGTAGTTAGGTCGCCAGGAGAGTGTACCTGCAGGAGGTCACAACTGGAAAAGCTTTGATGGTGGGGTGACTGTGGCCCAGGCATCTGTGTCAGGAGCCAGAGCCTTCAACCAGGCCAGCAAGGCAAGGAGTGCTGAGCTGGGCCCAGTGGTACAGCCCTTTCCTTCTGGTGAACACCTTGTCATTTCACTGCTCTTCTATCTAAAATTCAAGTGAGGAAGGAGAGAGAGGAGGTAGGAATCCACACCATCCTGCCATACCTTCTGCCTTTAGTACATTTTAGAAGGTAGAGAGAGGGAAATCAAAATTAGGCAGTAATTCTGATTTGATAGGAGAAGAAGATAAAAGATGAATGATTAATAAGTGAAATGTTCATTACAAAAAGTATATTTTATCATTTTTAATATTAGAAAGCCATGTAGTTTATAAGAATTAACTAGATAACAATAATTGATCATAGTTTATGTTTTAATTTAATATCTTTTTAGCAAACATGTTGTTTGCTAATAATTGACCAGGGTCAGGAATAGTTGAAAATTTCCACACTATAAAAAATATTTCATTTTAACATTTACAGTTAGAAAAAAATGCTAGATTATTTCCCCAAAAATCAAGATATAACTTCAGCTTCTCAAAGAAGGAACAAATCCATATTTTTTTTTTTTGAGGCAGAGTCTCACTTTTTTGCCCGGGCTAGAGTGCCGTGGCATCAGCCTAGCTCACAGCAACCTCAAATTCCTGGGCTCAAGCAATCCTTCTGCCTCAGCCTCCCAAGTAGCTGGGATTACAGGCATGTGCCACCATGCCCGGCTAATTTTTTCTATATATTTTTAGTTGTCCGATTAATTTCTTTCTATTTTTAGTACAGACGGGGTCTCGCTCTTGCTCAGGCTGGTCTTGAACTCCTGAGCTCAAACAATCCGCCCGCCTCGGCCTCCCAGAGTGCTAGGATTACAGGCGTGAGCCACCGCGCCCGGCCACAAATCCATATTTTTAACTATAAGCCAGATAGTTGTTCTGAGGTCTGAGTATTACCTCTAATTTTGGTTTGATAGCACTTAGAGGGAAAAAGTAAAGAAAAATCCATGCCCTGTTGGGATAAAATGGAGTTTGTGAGTCCTGGGTGGTTTATCCTGAAGTCGTAGAGATTACTGAGAGTCCTGGCTCTCTAGGCAGGAAGAAACTTGATGATGCTTTAAAACAGGCTTTTTTTTTTTTTTTTTTAAAGAAAACTTAAAGTAATAAGAACTACATTTTTCTGAAGACAGTCTTTTTGTGGCTGAGACATTATCCTTTATTATTCTTCAACAAAGTAGATGGGAAAATTGCCAGTGCAGGCTTTTACCTATCTTTTGAGGATATTTAGGAAAATAAAAATGAAAACGACCTATTAGTGATTATTGCTACCTTTAAAAAAAAAAAAAAAAAATAGACATTAAAGGCATGGTTGGTAATGAAGGTAGCCTCCAAAGAGAAGCAAGAACCTAGAAGTCAGAATTCCTGAATTGAGAGGCATGTTTCTAGGATACCAGCAAGCAGGGGGCATGCCACTGAATCATCTTACAAGTCTAGCTCTGCACAGTCCTTTCAAGTCTTAGTTCTCTTGTCATTTATCACGAAGGTGCTGTGAGTTACTTGGTCCAGGCGTGAATCTGTTAGATAATTTAGCAGACACCTGTCTGACATCCTGTGTAGCACCTCTCTGTGCTGTGTTACAAATTACCGCAAACTTAGCAACTTAACACACATTTATTATTTCATAGTTTCTGTGGGTCAGAAGTTGAGGCACAGCTGAACTCAGTTTAGGCCTTAGGGTGTCGTTAAAGCTGCAGTCAGGGTGTTGGCCAGGGCTGGGTTCTCATCAGAAGGCTTGACTCTGGGAGGAAGGACCCATTTCTGAGCTCCCGTAGGCTGAGGGCAGAAATTTTTTATGACTGTGGCATCCACGGCAGCTTGCTTCTCAGCTGTGGAAAGAGACTCTGGAAAGATAAGTGCTACATTCTTATGTAATACAGCCCGTCACCTTTTGTGAATTCCACTGGTTAGAAGTGAGTCACAGGTCCCACCTGTGCTCAAGGGGGAGGGGATTCCAGGAAGTGGGGACCTGGGGCCACTGTAAAGTCTATCTGTCACACCTACCAAACACCAAGCACCAGATAGGAGAGGTGAGTCAGACACCGTCCTTGCCCTTGGAGATACTGTCTTTGGGGGACTCAGCGAATGAGTCGGTCCAGCAGAGCTGTGAATTAAGTGGGGCCCATCTTTTAAAGCATAGCAGATAGTTGGGAGGCAGAGTTGAAGCTTGAAGTTGAATATTGTTCTATTCAAATGTAAAGTAATTTTGCTGAGAACCAGTTGTCATGAGGTATACTTGTTTACCTTACCTGAAGATTATCACAGTATTTAAACTGGTTTAAAAGGTAAGAAAATATTAAGTAGGTTGATGAATATAACCTCCACAGTAGCCAGCAGCAAGTAAGCCCTGTTTGTGTTTTCAATTTTAACTTTCTGTTGAAATACAATATATAAACAGGAGTGTGTACATATTGTAGGTGTTCAGTTGGTTAAATTTTTAAAACCAAACCTTCTATATAACCAGCACTCGGAGAACAACAATAGCAGCACCCAGAGAGCAACGATAGCAGCACCTCAGAATGTCCCCAGAAGCCCCTTCGGTCACTTACCCCATCCCAAGGGTGACCACTACCCTGCCTCTAACAACAAAGAGTGGCTTTACCTTTTCTATACTTTTTATAAATGGAATCATAGTGTGTATTCTTTTCTAGTTGGCTTATTTCACCTGATACCATATTTGTGACAGTCATCCACATTGTTGGATTTAGTAGTAGAGTATTTATTCTTATTGTTGTATTATATTCATATACCACAGTTTATTCATACTTCTACTGAAGGACTTTTGGTTGTATCCAGTTTTGGTCTGTTAGGACTAGTGCTGCTGTCAACATTTTAGTACCTGTTTTTTGCTGAACATGTGTGTTTCTCTTGGGCATAAAATTAGGAGTGGAATTGCTAGGTCGTAGGGTATGTGTATATTCAGCTTTTGTAGATACTTCTCAAGTGAAACCCTGTTTTGAGATCTGGAATATTGATTGTCTTTCACTCTCCTTGGATCCTAGGGCTACAGAACTGGCTACCCTTATCGATACCCTGCTCTGAGAGAGAAATCTAAAAAATACAGCGATGTGGAGGTTCCTGCTAGTGTCACAGGTTACTCCTTTGCTAGTGATGGTGATTCGGGCACTTGCTCCCCTCTCAGACACAGTTTTCAGAAGCAGCAGCGAGAGAAGACAAGATGGCTGAACTCTGGCCGGGGCGACGAAGCTTCCGAGGAAGGGCAGGATGGAAGCAGTCCCAAGTCGAAGACTAAGGTGTGGACGAGCATTACACACGATCACGTGAAACCCTTGCTGCAGTCTCTCTCGTCCGGTGTCTGCGTGCCAAGCTGTATTACCAACTGCTTGGTCTGTGCCTACCTTACTGTTCATAGTTAGATGATGTAGAGCAAGTTGGGTAGCTGGGGCTTCGGAGGCTTTGGGAATCCAGCTCTTCTAACCTAGACATAAAGCGAACCTTCCTCATTCACTGTCTTTTAGTCAGGACCAAAATCTACTTTATGTACTACCTAAAATTCGAGTAATACTGTCTGCTTGAAACTGCTTAAGATATAACGTACCTCCTTGGTAATTCCAATGTAACCTGACTCCATACATAGCAAAATACTAAATAATTTACATGTATTAACCTAAAAGTAGGAGATCTCCTTCAATCCAAATTGTATTCAAGGACTCTTAATACTTGATGCACAAAAAGATAGTTCTGTCATAAACCTGATATTTTAATGTTGTAAACTCCAGTGGTTTAACATTAAGTCACTAAAGTCTCTTCTTTAAGTTTGTAGTGTTTTCTTAAGCAGTTTTCCCTGTTGGCTTACTAGTGTGTTCTCCACTGACCCTTGTCCCCTCTTCTTAGCCTTGTTCCCCTGCTTTCTATCCCAAAGCCTCCGAATGCACACAGCCAGCTGCCCTCTGCATGGACTGTTGCATGTGAGTAGACGGCCATAGTGGTGAGTCTTCTGACTCCTGCTGGGTGCGGCATGACCCAAGTGCAGCGCAGGCCATCTGCAGGCACCAGCGACAGACGCTGCAAGGGGTGCTTCGTTTCAGTTTTAACGCTGCTCAGAGTTACCATTTGACCTGAAAAGTGCTCCGAGGTCCTGGTGCTGAGACATTCCTCTGAAAATTGGTCTTTACTGCTTCTGTAACCTAACCTTTGACCATCTGCCCAGATCCTGCTTTAAGATGTAGGAGAAGTCCATTTTCAAAAGCCCCTGAATTGGAGTCTTTTATGAGGAGTTTGGCTGGGCCAGACTCATCTATGCATGGCTAGTTCTGTATGAGTTCATTTGAAATTAGGTTAGATATTCCCAAAACCATGGACAGCTAAATAAGCAAAGTAGAGCTTTCTTTTCCCCTTATAACAGTGCTTTTACTTTTTAGATTTATTTATTTATTTTTTTAAAGTTTTGTCTTCCCCAGGTGGTCCTGGTGTTTTCCTGAGGCACAGTTGGTGGGAAGCCTCCATGCTCCTGAGCAGCTGTGTCACGTGGGCAGGGACCCTGCGTGGTTGTGGGGCTCAGAGGGTTGGAGTGTATCTCTCCTCTTCCCTCCTCCTGCCCTCCCTGTCTCCTTTTCCCCCTATTTCCCTTTTTTTTTTTTTTTTCCAATCCAATTGGTTAATTTTTAATTGGTTTAACTGGTAAAAGGAAGGGGCCCAAAAAAAAAAAAAAAAAAAACGTTTCTGCTGCTGATGTTAATCCATAGTGCTGAATTGCTGTGATGAATTTTTCCAAAGTGCCTATGCAATGGCAACTTTGAACTTTATTTACTGTTAGCTTGAAAAATAACTAAATCACTTTAGGCATTTTAGATAACGTATACATTGAAGGGGAGAACTTGTTCAACATTTAAGTTTGTTTCGTATTGTTCTGGAGTAATACAAATTCCATGCAGTGTTCCCAGGTTGGTATATTTTAATTTATAACGATTGTTGTTAAATTGTCAAATGTGTTTAAGCTTCTGAGGTTGTTGTTTTCATGTTTTGACTAAAAGTTATTTTTAATAAGATGCTGGAGTTGTTTTTATCTGAGAAGATACCCCCAGTGAGTACCCCACAGCTCCACGCTCATCCCACAGCCTCCCGTTCACAGCGGCTAAGCATTTGACGCTTTCGTTGCTTTCTTTAAAGTTGTATGGTTTATAACTATCTTATTGCCTCTCAAAAATACTCTGAAAGGCTTAACATTTGCTCTCAAAGATGGACTTGTTTTAATGTTCAGTGCCTACTCATGCCTAAGAATTAGAATTTGATTAAAAATCTTATATTTAATTGGAGATCCAAAAAAATTTATAAGTGGAAGGCACAGTATGTTGATGATATGCACTGATATCTAAAACAGCCCTTAATTAAGGACTCATGAAGCGCTTCAAGTTTGTTTGGGATATTTTTGTAACACTCAAAAATATTAAGTTATATAAAATATTTGACATCACCAAACTCTTGTTCCGGGTAGCTACTGTATAAGTGTTCATACAGTAATTTTCTTTTGGGTTGAAATATGCAAGCACTGCATTCTGATGCTGTCATTTATTTTAATGCAGAACTTTGGTGATGCCCACTCTTGCCTCACAGTACAGACTCTTCCCTACCCCGGGTAGCAGCATCACATTGCTTTTCATGACCCTGTCATCTCATGCTTCCAGTTGGCTTTGGTGTTGGATGACTCTCAGAGCAGTGAACCAATGGTCTCTGAGGACCTCCCTGCTGGTCCGAGGGGTTATGGGCTCAGCTCTGTCATCAGCCCACACTGTGGCTTATATTTCAACTGGGCTTTCTAGATGGTCCTTTTTCACCAGTCATGACTCTGACTTACACCATTAACTGGTTTTTATATGGCCACGTCTTGCTCCCATGGCAACTCTGCTGAGTGACCCAGGAGATAGGGGCATTGGTTCAGTCCTCTCTGTGATGTTCAGTGCATGACCAGATGTGAGATAAATTGGACAGATTGGATGCTATGGTGTCATTTATTGTTGTCATAATCCTGACTTTTCAACTGTTCTTGATATTACAGTGGACTAAAGAGGATGGACATAGAACTTCCACCTCTGCTGTCCCTAACCTGTTTGTTCCATTGAACACTAACCCAAAAGAGGTCCAGGAGATGAGGAACAAGGTGCGTCTTGCCATCAGCACTCGGTGGGAGCTTAGGTGTGGGGTGGGAAGGGGATGCTAGCTGCTTCAGGGGCAGAGGGTGTGCTTGCTTCTAGCAGAGGACAGGTGCCATCACCACTGTTGCATTGCTGCTGTTCCACTAATAGTGAAAGAAAGTGTGAGCAGCAGACATTTTTTGGGCCCCACTGATTCTTGAACTAATGTTGGCTTACAGGTCAGAACTGGAAGCTGCAAAGCCTGTTTCTAGCAAGAGTAGACAACTGCCCCTGCCTTTCAGGGTTCATTCAAAACGTTATGGCAGTGTTTGGTATATCAGAACATGAGCTCCGTCAACATTCACAGTGTCACTAGAGGATAGGCACATAGGGAACCCGCCCTACTACGTTAATGAGTGCAGTGAGAGATCTGTGCCCTGCTGTCTGGAAGGTGTGGGAAGTCGGGAAGAGTCCTCTCCGTCCCTCAGACCTCTGCCCTCCTAAGCAGATTGGACAGTGCCATCAAGTAGGCATGGCCGCTCAGGGCATGCTGGGCTGTCCTGCCTACATGGGGTGGGGCAGAGCAGCAGTGTGGCTTCCACATTGGCGTGGCGGGCCAGATGCACAAATGGCATGGCTCCCAGACACAGTGTGGCTTCTCAGGATGTTGATGTGTGTTTCTCCTTCCTGTCCTCAGATCCGAGAGCAGAACTTACAGGACATTAAGACGGCTGGCCCTCAGTCCCAGGTTCTGTGTGGTGTAGTGATGGACAGGAGCCTCGTCCAGGTGAGAGCTCAGAGTGTCTCTGACATGAGTGGGTGGTGGCTGTATGGCTGTCTGCTCCCAAGTTATTCTTAGAGAGAGAATGACTTTATGAGGTAAGTATTCTAGACAACTAGTTATCTTTGTTAAAATCTTCATGATAAGAAACAACCCAGGCATTTTTCCTTGAGCTCTAGACCAAACATAAGCATGCCGAGAGCCGTGTCCATCCCTCTAGTCCCCGCTCCCTGTAGTGCATGCATATGTGAGGGTGGCACACACACCGCCAGCTTGGGAACCTGGATTCGCCTGGGTTTAGTAGTGTACTGTGCGAGGTGCTGGAAGAGGGTGGGCTTGAGGGACTTTCGTTCTGGTACATATTGCTGTCTGCATCAACGTGCCGCTTGGGTTGCAGAGGGGTAGATGCTGTAAATGTGGTGCACATTTACATACATTTCTATAAAATACTGTGTACCTCGTGGCACATTGAGGATAATCGTGTAAGTAGTTATCTCCGAAGGTTAATATGCCACCTAATGCTTCACAACCTGACTGCAGGGTAGATGATTGTTGCATTTTCTGAATTGGCCAGCTGTGGTCCTGGTTTTGTGTTCAGTGTCTGCATGTACCACAGTCATCACCGCTGCATTCACCACTGTCCCCGCTGCATGCTCTTAGCCGGCTCCATTCTGTGCTCTAGGTGGACATTTCGAAGGCTGGGCCTGGTCGCTCTGATGACTCAGTTTACTGTTGCAGGACGCACCCCTCTCTGACTGTACGGAAACTATCGAAGGGCTCGAGTTTACAGAGCAGACCTTTAGTCCCGCTAGATCTCTCTCTTTTAGAAAGGTACTCACTGCCTTGTCCTTGACTCCCTGTCGGTCCGCGTTGCTCTCCCCCCTCCCTGTCCCTCCCCTGTCTCCTCTCTTAGGCATTGTCTTAGTTACTGAAGTAGCTTGAAATGGATTTTTAAATTGTTTGATTTAGAGATTGTACAGAAGGTTGTACAGAAGGTTCTGTTCTGCCTACTCTACTCTTTAATTAAAAATTTGGTGTGAGGTATTTTAATAATTTTCGGTATCCTTAGTTGCTGAGAAATGGCCAATCTGAACGATGTGGTGCATTTCTGCAGTTCTGCATGTGGCTCTGATTGGTGCATGTTTTGAGTTTTGGCATTTGCCTTTTATGCAATGCAGGCTGCAGGCAGCGGCCCTCCCCAGCGTCCCCTGCTACCCCTGCTTGTGCAGCTTTGACCGAAAATGTAACGAATGTAGCCATTGGAGGTCATGTCATTCAAAGATGTCATTTCAGAGGAATGGGAAGTAAGACAGTCTTTGTCAGCCCTTGTTGATAAAATGGATTTATTTTTACCTTAAAAAAAGGCTCTAGATAATTTTTCTTAATTGCAGAAGAGAAAGGCTTTCTTTTTGGGCATTCATACATATCATGCACAGTAGGTGGATGATCTGTCTGGTCGAACTCGCCCAACTAGAAGGAAACCTTCCCTGAGCATTTAGGCTGCTAGTGTGCAGAACTTGGTGCCCAGGGCAGAAAATGGCAGACTGCATTTAGAGTCTTAGCCGTGATGTTTGCCTTCTGTTCAAAGGAAAATTCTAGGGGCTGTCTCTTTCACTTAATACATCTTCAGTTAGATGCAAGTATCACTATAGCATTATTCCAATTGACAGAAGCAGATTTCTACCAAAAATTCTATATTCTTGTCTGGAATCCCTACTAATAACATTGTTTTGCATATTTATGTATTAATTCCACAGGTCCCTTTTTACCTGAAGTTCTTGGAGGAACTTCTCAGAGCAAAGGAGAAAGATGTGCTCCTTTCCCTGTCAGCTTGTTTTTCATCTTTTGGTGCTTTGGGCCATAAGCCATTGCGACCTGTTAATCACTTACCATCTGAGGTGTGCGAAGCCATGTATATTCTATGACCCGCTGCTGGCTGATCATGCGAGCCACTGCGGTGCAGCCCTCTAGCTTTGTGGGGCTAGAGCAGAGTCAGACAGAGTCATTGCCGTGCTGTGTCTCTGGGGTTGTAGTACATTTAATGGATTTTATTTGTATTTTTTAAAGGGCTATGCAGAAAGTAGCCTGGTTAGCTGTGTTAAATCATACAGTTACACCTTTGCCTGCTCTATCCCAGTGGTGTTCAGATATGGATGTATGTCACAGTCACCTGGGGTGCTTCATGAGGGACAGATGTAGGCCCCCATGGCCATGGTCAATACTTTGTTCTCTGAGAGTGACACATACAGGTATAGTTAGCTGAGTAACCACTATAGTCTGACCCTAGATGAAGAGATGTTGGCCCCTTCCCCCTAGTATGTAAATTCTTGTTCCAGCCTTTTATTTTTCTCTGCCTTTCTATTTCTAAAGTTCATATTTGCACTCTTCATCTTTATCCCACCCTGACTGTGCATATTTCATTTTCATGGTGAGAATGTGCTTTGACTTTAGAGATGTCCTTTACCGGGGTTGTTGTTCTACTTCCTTTTATGTGGACCTCAGAATGCAGACAGTGGTGCTTCTTTTGAAACATGGTGCTCCTTGTTGGCAAGTTGAATTTCTCCTTGACCAAGTAAAAAGGTCTGTGTCCTAAAAGTTCCTCTTCCTAGTGAGGCAAGTATATAGATACTTGCTTCCTGTCTGGAGTTCTGGGTCACTGGTCAGTCATGGAGTGCATCAGACACCCTGTATCCAGTGTGCTGGGCAGTGACCTCTCAGTGCAGGCAGCTAGCCCAGACTTCCCCACCTCTGCCTGAGGAACATCAGCCTATGTGAGCTGATTTCCCCAGGAATCAGCCCACCTGGGACACTCGCCACCTCTGGTGTTTGCCCCTTACTGAAGTGAGCACTGAAGGACCAGGCCTAGCATCAGTGATTTTGGATTCTCCTGCTTTCGTTTGTTTTTGGAAGCTGTAATTAAGTAACGTGCATGTTACTTAACGTGCATGTGCGTGAAGTTCTGGTTAACTTCCTCAGAAGTGGACCCCAGAACATTTGGGGGACTTTTCCTGCTCCTAGCCCCAACCTGGCCAAGCTATGGGGCATAGAGCTATGCTGGGACAGGTGAGTGTGCGTGACCCCGCACCCCAGGGCTGCCTGCCCAGCTCCTTCTCTCTGAGGCCAGCTCAGCCGCTGTGCCCGCTACCAGTGCCCGCTGCTCTGCCTCCTCCTGTAAGATTGGATGTGGACACAGAGAGCCACCTGTGTGCTTTTGCTTTGCTTTCCTTCCTCTTTTTTCTTTGATATAAATTCTCACCGTTTTCCAAATTCTTTAGACACGTACTGGTGTCTTGGGACATTTTTATCATCTCCGAATGTTTTGGTATAAGTTCCAGGAGCTAGTTGTAAACTAAATGCATAGTTAAAAGAACAGAACTTACCTGTGCCCTTAGAATATAAGTAAATCTCCAAGCATGCTTTATTCTGAATGTTGTGACTTGTGACATTTATTCATGTCATGAGGGAAAGTGACTTTTCAGCACTCACATGAAGGGCCTCTTCTGTCCCTGTCTGGCGATGAGGAGAGGGAATCCCCCAGAGGTGCTCTGTGCTTCTGAGTCTGCACTTGGGGCCTCTGTTTCTAAAACCTGAAGGATTTTTGTAGGACTTCTTTTGTTACATTTGTTTTATAGCATTGAGCCATGTTTCCACATCTACCTCTGACGGCTGCTGCTCAGCCCAGGCCTTGGCCCATGGTGGTGCAGTCTCAGCCGTGTCTGTGCGTTCCTGGAAAGCCTCCCGCCCCCCTTCCTGCAGCCTGCCTGGGAGGAGGGAGAGTCCCCGCTGGGCGACTCCTGGGGACTGTGCATCCCTTTCGTCCACAGGGGGAGCTGGTGACGGCCTCCAAGGCCATCATTGAGAAGGAGTACCAGCCCCACGCCATCGTGAGCACCACGGGCCCCAACCCCTTCAACACACTCACAGACCGTGAGCTGGAGGAGTACCGCAGGGAAGTGGAGCGGAAGCAGAAGGGCTCCGAAGGTGAGTGCTCCAGGGTCCTGGGCATGGGGCAACTCCAGAAGGTGAGAGAAAATGGTCTGGAAACTTCTTTGTGGTCTAGGTTCTGGCTGTGGGTGGTGATGAGAATAGTCCCATGCATCAGAGACAAACCAGAGCATTATTCAGTACACAATTTCAGCCTAGTCACGCAGGCAGGAGCTGAAGGAATTGAAAAGTTAAACACACTTCGAATGGTCCCAGTTAGGAGGGACACACGTGTAAGAGATGACATCAGGGCTCCCAGCCATCTGCGTAGTGTGTTAAGATTGGGAGGGGATAGGAACCCTCTGTCCAGTTGAAGCTGAACTTGAAGATGCCCTGCAGGGATCCCATCCAGCAGCTGCAATGCAGGAGGGGGTGAGAGGAGAGAAGGCAACATGTGGGGCTTTGGTGGTGCTGTGAGGGCTCGGGCTGTGAGGGCACTGGTCCTTCTGCCAGGCCTTCTGTCTACATGGAGTGATCAGAACATTCACAGAAGAATTCACAAATTTGGATTAGTTACTGGGAAACCTAGCCTGAATTTGGCGGGGTGGGGGGGTGTTTGTTTTTTGAGACAGTCTCACTCTGTTGCCTGGGTTGGAGTGCGGTGGTATCATCACAGCGCACTTCAACCTCAAACTCCTGAGCTCAGGCAATCTTCCTGCCTCAGCCTCCTGAGTAGCTGGGACTACAGGCACATGCCACCATGCACAGCTAATTTTTCTATTTTTTTGTAGAGATGGGGATCTTGCTCTTGCTCAGGCTGGTCTCAAACTCCTGGCCTGAAGTGATCCCCCTGCCTCGGCCTCCCAGAGTGTTGGGATTACAGGCGTGAGCCATCGCCCCTGGCCCTATTATTTTTAAGAGGCATTTATCTCTCGTACATATTCAGTATTTCTGTTAAAGTTTCACGGAGAAGAGGCCTCCTTTGATATGTGCAATTCACTAATCCTTGCTGAGCTATTAGGTTGCATGGTGCAGGCTGTGTGTGCACATATCTCATCCAATTCTCAAAGTAACCCTGAGGGACGGGCCTGTACCCACCAGTTGGAGCAGGGCTCGGAGACTAAACGGCTCCCGAGGAACAAGATTATGCGTGGCAGAGCCCTGGCTTGGACAAGAGCATGTTATGTTTCCCACTGAGCGTCGGTCAGCAGGCGGCTGCTTTGAATGTCCTATCATAATTGTGTTTATGGCAGGAGTTCCTAACATAGAAATTCACTTTCTCCATAAACCCCAAGGGTCCCCCGTGCAGCGGTGATCACAAGCTCTAGGGTCGATGTGTTGACCACTCTGGCACATTCCCAGACCGTGTTGGGAATGGCCGAATGCTGGCACAGCCTCTATTTCTCTTGATAGGTGGTCAGGCTTTTGCAAAAGGTGATGAGACAATTTTACAATAAATAAAAATAAATAGCCCTGCGTGTCAGAACCTCAGGGAACAGGTGGTTTCAAACTTCAGGTTTTGAGACATAAATCCAGACATTTTGAGAACCAACAAGAGAAGCAGGCCTCCAGTTCCTCTGCTATGAAGGCTCTCATGGGGTGGAGCCGCTATCTCCCCTCCCTGCTGCCAGCCCTTCTAGTCCACTGGGCACTGGCACCAGGAAGACCATGGGGCACAGAGGCCTCCACCAGGACCTTCACACCAGCATCATTGGGGCCTTATGCTCCAGCCCAGGCCTTTTACTGGAACCTACATTTGCTCCTCAGTGTGTGTCCTCTGGGGTCACCTTGTTGGGGTGGTCTCAGTGTGGGGAACTGATTATCACCCTCCTGGTCATAGGGGTCACCCTGGGAACTATGCACTGCTCCTAAGACAACCTCCAATTCACCCCAATTCAACTCTTTTTTAATCTCGTCTTAGGCCAGACTACTGCATTATGTACCTACTGTTGAAATTTGAGTTGTGGAAAAAACCGTTGCTCAATTGTTTTTCAGTATGTGTTACGCTGTCACTTGCTATTCCAATTTTCACCTGAGCTGGAGCTCTGATTCTGTTGTCTGTGGTTATATGGCACAGGCAGCTTTGTCTGCAGAAAGCTTTGTCATAATTACCTGGAGCGAGAACTGGAGGTAGTGTGTCAGCCTGAGCTGTTGATCATCCAGTTCCAGTCCCTGTGCACATGTACACGGACAGGTGTCCGGCCTTTGGACTCTAACAGGATCTGGGTAACCTGGATTATTTTTTAAAAGTCAAACAAGTCACATAGTGTTTCCCCTACATAACAGGAATGTTATGGCCATTGCGTGGATGAGACTGCTCTGACCGTGCTCTGCGGTTACAGACTCTTGCCTGTCACTGAACTGGCCCTTGATGTTGGGGCAGGGGGATGTCACAGGTAAATTTCAGGCTGTCTGTTCAAGGTTAGCACCTTTTCCTGGTTGAGGCCATTTGTTTGCCCAGGTAGATGTGACAGCTTTTTTTTATAGACACTTGGCTTCGGGCAGGTACCATCCCATTCAGGGGTGTTCAGAAGGCAGGTCACCTGTTAGAATTGAATCTCTGGGAGATCAGAGGCTGTGGTGAGTTTAGTTATAGCTGGTTGTTCAAAATACGGGATGTAGTGATCCTAAAAGCTATTAATATAAAAGTTTTAAATGAAAGAAGGAGATTTAAGGAATTGGGATAATATTGATACCTATTTTTTCCTAAATGAAAAGTAGATTTGGCCTCTTCTGGTGACGCCATCTGCAGGCACTCAGAATGGTCCAGCGTTTGACATATCGTCATAGGCTTTTCTACAATACAACCTCTAGCAAAACTAGGCTGTCCCAAACCCCTGGTAATAGAATTGTTTACCTTTATACCAAGAAGGTTGGGAAAGCACCAAAATCTGCATGTGGCATGTGCCCAGGCAGACTTCAAGGGGTTTGTGCTATGAGACCTAAAGTTCTTAAGAGATTGTCTAAAACAAAGAAACATGTCAGCAGGGCCTGTGGTGGTTCCATGTGTGCTAAATGTGTGACAGGATCAAGTGTGCTTTCCTTATCGAGGAGCAGAAAATCATTACGAAGGTGTTGAAGGCACAAGCACAGAGTTAGAAAGCTAAATAAGAGAATGAAGCTTTTTTGAGTAATAAAAATTGAAAGGCTTGGAATTTTCTGGATCCAAGGTCCTAGTTCGGGCATTTTTTCCTCTGGTTCTTATCAGCATATTTCATTTTAGAAAATAAAAATAAATGTTACAGTTGCTAAGTTTAAATTATTAGCAGAAAATTGCCTACCTCAGAGATTAAAACCAGCGTAACGGCAAGGTCACGTCCCCTGAATCGTGAGTAGGATGAGGGCCTCAGGACCCTGGCGCTTGCTCAGCAGAGAGAGACCAGGCAGTGAGGGAGGCACTGCTTCCTCTCAGAGGACAGGACAGGCCAGGGCTCACCAGTCACAGTCTGTTGCGGGGTCAGCTCTGGCAGGTTCTCTTTGGAATACAAATAGAAAGCAATTTTGCATCCAAAACTGGTTAAATTATTCTGAAATTCAAACATGTTAACCGTTGGGCCTGTGATCAGCCCCGGTCATAGTCACCTCCGTTCATCCTCTTTTGGGGAGGATTGTGGACAAGGGTGAAGACAGATATGGCCATGAGCCCTTCCTGCTTTCTTGGAGAGTGCCCTGAGAAGCCCCAGCATCCGTTCTGAGGCAGCCGGGCTGGCCAGCGGGAGGGCTGACCAGGCTGCTGTTAAGGAGGGGAAGGCTCATGGCGTCGGAAGTTCTGTACCGCGTTCTTGTGTCATGTCCGTCTGCAGAGAACCTGGACGAGACTAGAGAAGAGAAAGAGAAGAGTCCTCCAGACCAGCCCGCCGCCCCCCACACCCCTCCCAGCACTCCCATCAAGCTTGAAGAAGGTGAGCGCTGGGGTGGAGGCAGGTGCCTGGCTGCCCTGCTGCGGGAGGGTGCATGGTCTCATGTGCACTGTGGCTGAGTGTGGCAGTAGCTCTGCTCACACCAATGAAGACGTGTGCATTTGCATTGAAACCAGTACATGACATGGTTCTGAAGTCCCCTGGCCTTTTCTCCTCCTGTGTTGGTTATATCCTGAGTAACTTGAGGCAAAACAGATTCATTAGTGAGCTGTTACGACCAGGTAGGAAGGCCAACTGCAGGGATTGGGGCCACCGTCATTTCTGATGTCAGTTTTGCCCATTGCTTGCACACTTCTCATACTGTATTGTGTTTAGATAACACCTCTGGAGATGCCTTACGTTGTGTTTGAGCTACAGGACTTTGCTGTATCAGTCAGCACTGAGAGTGCTCTACTCCAGTCACTTCTCAGACCCCCGCATGTCTGTGGTGTGATCCCAGACGTTTGTCCCTCAGTCTCGTATATCCGTGTCTCCCGTGAAGCCTGTGGCTCACCCCAGTCCCTGTCCTGTGTTCTGTAAGAATGGCTCGGCCTTTCTTGTGTAACCCAATGGCTGTGACTGAATGCAGAGATTCTCTACTTGTGCTTTTCTCTTCTCGTGGCTGCCTTACACACAGGAGATGGATGTGCTAAAGAGTACCTGTTGCCGTAGTAAGTACCCCACGCCTGGCCCTGCTCTTCTGCCAGGATGCCCTGTGCTTCGCCTCATTCTCTCGCTTCTTTGTTGTTTATTAAATTTTGTTTTCTGTTTATTTAAAATAAAAACACAGGCCCGCCCCCCTTTTTTTTGTATCTAGTCCCTCAGTGGCCTTCCTGGAAGTGGCTCGGTCACCTGAGCACTATGCTGGACAGCCTGCCTGGGCATAAGGAAGGGCTCCTATGGAGCTTCTGCCCCTGCCACTCTGAGCAGTCTGGGCCTCAGAGTCTTCTGTTCAGCCTTCAAGAATCTCTTTTGATTGCTTAGTGGGAAGATTTTACATTGGATCAGACATAAATCCAGAGTAGGTTCACACAGGGTGGGATTCTGCCACCTGGTGCATGGAGTTGGGTTTGGTTGGACCTTTGCTTAAGCTGGGACAGAAAAGTGGTATTTAGCACTTTTTTAAAAATGTGACATTTGGTCAAATGATGAAAGTTCTCCTGAGTACCCCCCAGGAAGCCTCTTTCTTGGAGCATTAACTACATACAGCACGCTTGGCAGAGCAAGGCCACCACCGTGTGCCGCAGCCCCGCTCCTGCCCCACTGAAGTGTGGCCTTGAATTCTGGGGCAGACGGCAGCTGGTGGGTGGGGGCTGGGGTGCTTCCAGCCCCCCATGTGTCAGGGGCCCAGAGCCTTCTGCGCTGCTCCTAACCTGAGCTTAGCTGGAGTCCTCCCTGCTGTCATGATGTTTGGTTGGAAGTTTAAGTACTAAATGGTTTGGTGCTGCCTAACACACCAGTCGCTTATAACTTTGTAGGCTGTTAAAGACTCCACAAAACTGGTGTCCCTTGGGTCAGTGTAGAAAGCACACAGTGGCACCAGCCCCCAGGTGGTTTCTTTAAAAGAAACGACATTTTGGTCTGCACCCTTAGCTATTCCAGATGTAAGACGGCTTGATTCTTTTGCCCTACTCCTTGACTTAGAGTCCATCTCTTTTCTCTTAATTAACTGTCCTGCCTAAATGGCTTTATTTTGTTGGATGTTGATGTCACACATGGGGTCTGGAGTAAACTCATGATTTTCTACTGGCTGTTTTGGGGGAGACCAGGTATTGTGGACAAATTTACGCTTAATTTCAGGACTACTAACACATGCCTTTAGGGGTATAGAGCAAACTTTTATACCCCTTTTCAAGAGTTCAGTGCAGAACACTGAACTCCCTAACACTGCTTGCTTCAATGCCATGTGTCGTTATGGTTGGGGGACAAGGCCCTGTGATCAGTCTGGTTTTGTCAGCATGCTATCCATGAGAAGAAGCTAAAAACCGCCCCGAGACTGTACCTACGTTTTGTAACATTAGCTCCATCCAGCCTTAAAGTAGAATAGACCATCTTTAGTTTCTTGTCATGGTAAAAATCCATAATGTAAGATAAAATGGCAGTTCCCTGTGCTGGGCACTCCTATCTCACACTGCCCCTTGCAATCTGGGCAGGAGCCCTTAAAGCTGTCTCTCTCACCCCACCCACCAGACCTTCCACAGGAGCCGACTTCTGGAGATGACAGCGATGCTGCCACTTTCAAGCCGACTCTCCCTGACTTGTCCCCTGATGAGCCTTCAGAAGTGCTTGGCTTCCCGACATTAGAGGAGGAGGAGGAGGAGGAAGCCTGTGGACTCCCAAGCCCCACCAAGCCCCCCACTGTGGCCTCCACAGCCCCAGCGGCTGAAGAGGCTGCCTCCCCAGCTGCTGAGGAGGGGGCTGTCATAGACCCTGGCAGTGATGGGTCTCCAGGCAAGTCCCCATCCAAAAAGAAGAAGAAGTTCCGCACCCCTTCCTTTTTGAAGAAGAGCAAGAAGAAGAGTGACTCCTGAAGGCCTGCCCTGCACTAACACTGTCGTGTCTGAAGTGACCCTGGCTCCGCCAGAGTCCCTGATTGCGTCTCGTGCTCTGTCCTCTTGTGTAATGGAATGCAAAAAGCCAAGCCCTCCGCCTAGCTAGAACTCCCTTCTCACGCGTGACAGCCCCGTACAGACCGGTGCTAGCCGACTGTGTGCTCAGCAGCCCCCGGCCCACCCCTGTGGGCCTCGGCCTCAGGTTCTGGGGGAGGCTTGGCCTCTGCCTGCTTCTCTGAGATGTGCTCTCCCCATGGGCGGGGGGCACTAAATCGTGGTCCTGGCCAGAAGGTAGTGGAGGCTTCTGCCAGCTCTGGTTGTGGGCTTCACCCTCCTGAGCCTCGACCTTCTCTCCTCCCTTTTCTGCCGTGAAATGGCACATTCTGTCTCCGCTCAGCTTCCCGTCCACCCCGCAGTGTCTCAGGTGACTGAATCAGACTGATGGCTTCCTGCTGGCATCATCCGCTCAGTGGTCTCACTTTATTCCTATACACAAAGCCTTGGTCCCATGAAAACACTCGTGTGCCTGCCATTGGCCCAGGGCACCATGGCTGCCTTGAAGAGGTGAGTTTGGGCTGATGCTGGGCAGAAACCCCAGTGGCACGCGGGCCTGTGTACACCTAATGCGACGCTATGCATGGTCTGACTGATTACCCCTCGACCAAAAACAGATTCAGGAGTTCATAGTTTCCTATTCACTCTGGTCTCTGGATTCCTGTCCTAGTGGGAAGGTATATCAGGAGGGGGAAGAGTCCTTTCTAGAATTTTCTTTCAGCAGATTTACAATTCAGCCTTCACACGTTTTTGACTGTGAACAGGAACAGCACACTTTTTGCTTGTTTTCTTCCTAGAGCCTGCGGCAGCCTGCACCAGAGCACTGGTCACATTTTTGGGGAAGTTTCAGGGGATCTGTTTTCACCTTAGCTTGAAAGGTACCCTGGTTTTGATAAAAAATGACTCAAGGCAGGAGCTTGATGGTCCTGTATAGCATTTTGCATCAGGTATGGCACCTGTAACTCACACTCCTTGATCAAAACCGTTTTTGAGTTTTCACTTAACGGAAAAGGGCTTGAAGCTTAGTGGGAACTGACAGGTGGCCAGATGGAGTCCTCAAGGGTGACCCATTCGAGGAGCTGCCCGGTGCCAGCCTCGCTGGGTGTGGGCAAGTGTGCTGGGGCCCCAGACAGGCCCCCCACCAGCGAGGGGTCCCTGGTGGAGCTGGTGCCAGACATGGGCTTGGGTCTTGGGCATGGTGGGCTAAGCCACTTTGGGTCCCACTGACTTGGTCCCCAAGCAGGACCTGGGGCTGGCTATGGCACTGACCATTGCTTTGAGCTTCCTCTTACCCTGTAGGGCCTGCACTGGTGAGCGAGCTGCTTTCCTCTATGTGCTGTTCGTTGCCAAGGTGGTATTCACATACTTCGCTTAGTCGTGGACTCTTCCTTCATCCGCTCCTTTCACCGCTTCCTTCTATCCCACATATGCAATGACTTTAATTTTCACTTTTGTAGTTTCTTTGTATTACCACACGAAATATAGTTGCATATATGGACATAGACTTGGGAGGGCAGGTCCTAAATGTCCTTTCTTCATTGTAACACGTTTTACTCACAAATAAAATTCTTTAAACAATTTCCTTGTCTAAATCTGGGAAGCAGTTTTAATTTCTTTGCTCACTTTTAATAGGATTTCTAGAAGTTTGTCTCATGTTCCAAAAAGAGATCCCTAAAATGCTTAGAGATCTAATGTAACGTGGTTTGTTAATGTGGGGTGGGGAGGACGGTCTAGCCCAGTGCTCCTGTTACCCTCCCAAGGGTGTCAGGAGCTGCCGGGCTGGGCCTGAAGAGCACAGAAAGCTGTGCTGACACTCCTTGTTCCCCACAATTGGAGCAGACCCCAGATCTCATTCTCACTGTGGCTCAGCACACAGCAGGGTACTCATGTCTGACAGGGTCTGTGATGGGGATGGCCCGAGGGTCCCTCCCCTCCAGCCTGCCAAGGTGCAGGACACACGCCCAAACATCACTTGCAAGGGCTGACCCCAGCCTAGGAAGGCGCTGTGTCTGGCCCCCACTCACTGTGCGGAGGGGAAACTCTTCTGGTCGGTGGAACAATAGAGGCTGCAGCTGTGGCGAGGCAAAGCCTACACCGGAGACAGGCATTTGGTATAAAATAGCTGCTTTATTTTGTCGTTCAGAAACCTGGACAGCCAGTGCTACTGATTAAAAAACAAACGGACAGAAACCTTGAAGGTCCTGGAGTCAGTGCTTGGAGTGACAAGGCAGGGGTGAGGCCACCTGGGGAGCTGCGGGGTAAGGGCAGGCAGGGGCCTGGCCCAGGCTCCCGCTTCTTGCACCCCACAGCCCGCATGCAGCAGCTCAGCTATTTGGCCTTGAGCATCTGCGCTGGACACCCCAGCTTCCGCAGGAGGAGGAAGGGGAGCAGGAAGAGCCCCGAGCACACTGAGAAGCAGACCTGGGCCCCGGCCAGCCAGTACGCTGTGGAGAGACGAGGAGCGCTCACGCACGGCCCGTGTGGCCCGCAGATGGCAGGACTGAGCACTGGCCTTGGCGGGGCTGGGACTGGGGAGGTGAGGGCGGGCACGGGGAGCTGAGGGGGCTTGAGTGGAGCAAGGCACCTGGGTCCCTGGAGGACAGAGTATGCCCATGAGTGCTGCCCCACACCCTTACCTGAGGCTGCCACCACGGGCCCCGCAGCCCTGGCCAGAGCACCCAGGCTCCGCAGTGTGCCCATGACTGTGCCCTTCTGCCCTGGCAAGCCTGTGGGGAGAGGCCGTCAGGTGCCTGCCTGTCCCTCCCACCATGGGCATCCCTGGTCGAGGGAAGGGTTCTCACCATAGCCAGCGACCACAGAGGACAGGCAGGGCACCACGACAGAGGCGGCTGGGGGAGACGTTGGGGAGACACCTGTCAGCTCAGAGAAGGGGTGTGACCCAGCCCCCGTCGGGTTCCCCCCACTCACCGAAGGAGTAGAGCAGCAGCCCCAGGCCCAGCACGGGTAGCGTGTGCCCCCAGCCGATGAGGAGGAAGGCAGGCACCAGCAGCAGGATGGCCTGCAGGGCGGGACACAGAGGCCTCAGGACCCTCCCTGCTTCCCAAAGCGCAGAGTACCACCTGCCACCCACGTCAGGGGGAGCTTCCCTACCCGCTTCACAGCTGCAACTTCCCTGCCAGGGCTGATCCGCCGGGTGTAGATGCCCTGGACGGTGGCCATGCTGAGGCCGATGAAGAAAAACATCTTCCCCTGCTGCAGGCTGGGAGCGGGGGTGTCAGTGCCCCAGCGCTGTGGGCTGACGGATGCCCGGACAGCAGGGTGGGGCAGCCCAGGGGCAGGGCCAGGACAAGAGTGGCCCAGAGGCTTCCTGGATTGGGGCGTTAGGACAGGGAGATGGCAGGGCATCCCCAGACGGGGACCCACCTGCTGAACTGGAAGCGCTGGTGTGCGAGGAAGCTCAGCGAGTACTCCAGGCCCGAGAACAGGAAAAGGTAGAGGAAATAAACCAGGCCCAGGCGGCGCAGGCTGCTGAGCCCTGGGGAGCAGGCGGGAGGGCGCTGTGAGGGCAACTGCCACAGGGAAGGGCTGGCCCAGGCAGCCCAAGGGAGCGAAACCTGCACACTGGGGAGAGCACCAGCTCCTTACTGTCTCCAGTGAGTGGGTCCTGGCCACGGGCGACAGCTGAGAAACGCAGTAGGGCCACAGGGCTGAGCAGATCAGTGGCATTTCCGAATCCCAGGGCGACGGAGGGTGCCTGCGGGGACCAATTGGAGAGGCCTGCCAGGAGGCGGGGCTGGCTTCTGGCCTGGCAGCCTACTAGCAGGCAAGACCTCTGCATCCTGCAGGGCCCCCAAGACACAATGTATCCCCAGGAAAGGGCAGCCCAGCCTCCCCTAGCATCTGGGATTGGCACGTGGGGACATTCTACAGACCCATGGACCAATCCCTGTCCCCTGGGCCTGTCAGTTCTAGGCCCTGGCCCTACCCGCTTCTCTGGGGGCAGCGTCTCCGGCAGGAAGCAGAAGATGAACAGCAGGTCCGAGACTGCAAAGAGCAGGGCGAACCAGGGTGCTGCCTCCACGGACACGGAGGCACCGAGCATGGGGCCCAGTGTGAAGCCCAGTGAGAAGGCCACCCCGATGACTGCCTGGGGAGAAGGCTGTTTGAGTTGGGCAGGCAGACCAGGCCCAGAAGTCCCCACCCAGACCCCTCATCCCCCAGCCTGTACTCACCATGCCTTGGCTGCGGGCCGGAGGGGAGCCCAGGTCAGCAATGATGGCTGTGGAGAGGCTCACGTTCCCCTTGCTGACGCCCCCGATCACCCTAGAGACCAGGAAGGCCGCGAAGCTCCGAGAGGTGGCCCACACGGCATATGAGGCAGCCAGACCTGTCTGCCCAGGGGCAGGGGCCAAGGGGCAGGTCACTTGAGGCCACGAGGGGCCCAGACGGGGGCTTGGCAAACACAGGCAACCCCTTTTGAACCCTGCCCTGTTCTGAAGCATCCAAGGGCCACTTGTGTTCCTGATCCCCCCCTAGGTGGCCAGGAGCAGCTCCTAGACAGCCTGGCACAGCAACAGGAGCCACTGCTCGCTCAAGGACCCCCTCTGGGAAGTGACAAGGGCCAACCAGTGGCCATGAGCAGCCCACAGTCCCCAGCCCAGCCCCACGGGGATGCTGGGTGTAGGGAGGCTACGTGCTCCCACCCTTTGGGCACCCAGCTCCAGAGATGTACCAGGGACAGCAGCATCACCGGGCGCCTCCCTAGGCAGTCAGAGATGGCCCCAGTGATTGGTGCCGAGAGGAACTGCAGGACGGAGAAGACCGAGCCAATGAGACCTGAGAGAGAGGTTACTGTCATGGGGCTGCCTTGGGCCCCAAGCTGTGGTCCCAGGGCCCCCAGGGCTAGCAACCAGGGGTCCGATCACACTGGGCCCTGCATTCACAGGCCACAGACCTTGGGCCACAGAGGACCCAAAGGAGAGACACGAAAAGACACAAGGAAGCGGCAGATCATGCCCTGGAGCCAGAATGTGTGGGCAAGGTCACCAGATTGATGGGAGACCAGGGAGTGAGGAGGAAAGAACAATGTCCACCAAAGACAGGACCCTACAGAGCCCCCAGCTTGGGTCAGGGGCTATACCTCCGAACAAGACGCTGTTGTATCTCTTCTCCACTGGCATTCCAATGGCTGTGGCAAACCAGTCCACCCCACGCTGCCACGAGCCATAGAGGGGGTCCTGGGAGATAAGGAGGCAACAGGTGCTGGGCAGGTCCGTGCAGGGCTTGGGGAGGGGGGAGCTCTGGCCGAGGGCGGGAGGCTCACGTGGGCACGGCCGTGGCTCTCCAACAGCCCGGGCAGCAGGGGCAGCAGCAGAGTGAAGGCCAGGAGGTCCAGCAGGAGGCCCAGGAAGACCACGGTGACCACGCGGCGTTCTGGCGCTGGCTGCTGGCGGATGGGTGGGCGCGGGGTGCAGCTTCCACAGCCTCCCCATCCCATGGTGCGCTGCTCCGACCCGATCTGGCCAGTGGTGTGGCAGGTCCAGTGAGCACACACGTCTGGATACTCTAGCACCCAGCTCCCGCCATGCCCCCGACCCGCCAACAGCCGGCAAGCTCCCTAAAGGGGATGCCTGTCCAGTCCTGCTGGGGGGCGCCCATCTCCCCAACGTCCCCTGCCCCGCCCCGCCCCGGATAGCAGGACACTCAGGCTTCCGGCTGCAAAGAAACCGCAGTACAGAGGCCGCCCACCCAGGGGCCAGGGCGAGGACATCGCGGCCCACGTCCTTCTAAGCAGCCGGGCAGGGAAACTGAGGCGGGGGGCGGGACCTGGGCGGGCGCGCCCGCCGACCCTGCCCGACGGGGAGCCGGACCCCGCCCCTGGCTCAGCCTCCTTGGCGGGGTCGCGGGGCATGCACCGGACAGGGAGCGCTCACCCCACACCGCGCCCCCATCGGGATCGCTCCCCCTGCCCCGCACCTGCCGCAACCGCGCGCCCGGAATGGACGGACTGACGGACGGACGCACCCGAGCGCGCTGCGGGGCGGGGCCCGCTTTGCCCGCCCCGGAAGTGACATTAGCAGGGCGTCCTCTTCCGGCCGACGGCGCCGGCTGTTGGGAGGTCGCACACTGACCTGCGCTTGGGCTGGGTGGCCGTGGGCCGGTGACGGCGGCTCTTTCGGGGTCAGGGCGGCCGCGAGTCTCGCCGCGCAGAGGCCGACGCTGCGGGCCGGAGCCGGGACCCACGCAGATCCCAGCCCTGGAGGCTCGGAGCTTGGCGTGAGCGACAGGCCACGGCCTCACGCGCCCTAGCCTCTGTGCCCCGGGCTGCCCCTCGCCCCGCTCCTGCCGCGGGCGCCTCCCGCCCGCCGTCACTCACAGACTCAGCGGGGCAGCGCGCGGTGCCCGTGGGCCCTGGGGTTGGCCGTATGGTCTCTGTTGAACTGCTTTTCTGTGTCTGCTGATGGGCCTGGAGTCCCAGGCAGGGCTGAGGAGGAAAGGGAACGGGAGTTGGGTGGGCAGAGACCATTGAAAGCCACGGGATCAAATTGGCACCTCGCCGGTCCCGTGACCCGGCCTCCAGCCTCGCTGCCCCGGGCCACAGACCCAAGGGAGTTCTGGGTCTGGCTGCTGCCCGTCCCGGGGTGGGCTAGCAGACTCACAGAACTGTGTCCGCACGCCTGGCTTCAGCCACCTCCCTCTTCCCTTCCACCTTTTAACATTTGTGCTAATCTCTTTTGTAGCCAACCCCAAGCAGAAACACACAGGGAAGGGAATAGCGTGGCACTCATACACCCTTGTTAAACCATACAGAACTTGGCAAATACAGATAATAGTGAAGTCACACTTCTGCCTAATAGATGGTTATTCCATCCACAGCCCAAAAGGCAGTATGCGTTAGCTCTTTCACCAAAGACAGCTGTCCCTTTTGCTTCCCCTTCAACGACAACTGGCCCACAGCTGGGGCTTATCCATCCCATCCTGGATTGAATGGCCAGGCCTCGGCTGAGCCCAGCACCAGACATGGTCCCACTTTCCTCCTGCCTGGTTCTCTCTCCTCTTTCCTGGGGCAGTTGGGCCACTGTCCGCAGGGGCTAGGTCAATTAAAATGGCAACCATCCCGGAACCATCCTGGGGGAGGCTGGATAAGATGCCTGTGTCTAAGCAGTGCACAAGATATAGTCCCAGCTACTGGGGAGGCTGAGGTAGGAAGGAGTTTGAGGTCAGCCTGGGCAATGTGTACAGACCCAGTATCTATCAAAAAAACAAAAAAATGTTTCCTGTCTCTGGTCCAGTGTGGCCTGGGCTTCAGCCCCAGGAGTGCTCTGTCCCTGTCTTCCACTCTCCAAATGGAGACCCACTCATTCAGACCTGCTGGTCCAACTATCGCATTGACTCTGCCTCTCACATCCACGATCACTCATTCTGCCCCAGCCATGGTCTCAACACCTTCCAACATGTCTAAGATCAAACTCCCGATTCTCCCCCCATCTTCCTTGGTGAAAGATCCTATACCCCATTACAGAAGCCGAAAGTGGGCCCTTGGTTCATTATCACTTCCTCACCTCCCCCAGGCCCAGTCTGGTTAATCTGTGGTCACTGCTGTGGCTGATGTGTGACCAATGGGATGGACCTCTTCATGCAAGCAGGGCTGGTCACAGCGTGATCACGTGTGAACCTGATGTTGGGCACCTTCCCTGCTGGCTCCGAGGACAGGCTCAGCACTTGCCCTGCACTGCAAGGACTGTCACCCCGGGAGTACAGGGCGACCTCCCACTTCAAAACCTCCCTCAGGAGGCAGCGGGTCCCAACAGGGTTCACATCCCTGCAGGCAGGAGGCATCAACATTCAGGGGGTGGCCCCAGGGCTAGTCTGTGAAGTTTAAGGGGCTCCTTTACTTCCCGCAGCTCACAGCCCAAACCCAGGTGCTGCCCTCTCTTCTGGCTAGTGCAGGGTGAGAACACTGCTGCCTAACATACAAGCTTCTGGCCTTATCTGTAACTTCCACAACTTTTAACTTATTCTGATCCCAAACTTAACAGACCACAGGCCAGGTTAGTGCAGACGTGGCCCAGTCTCATCCTACCTCCTGCCATGCTGTGCCCTGAATGGGGGCCCCAGCACCCAGAAGCATCTATAGACTGAATTAGGACAATGCCAAGAGTGGCTATTAGGTTGGGGAGGAGTCTGGATTTTTTTGATTTCCAAACTATCTGCAAACTTGTTTCATTTATAATTGAAAATACAATTTACACAACATACTGTACATAAGAAGAGTGTCTCCAAAGAATATAGGAATTCAACCAACTTGAGCCATCAACCTGTTTGCAGCCTTTGTTTAGAGGCCCGTGGCTACTCAGCTGGTGCAAACTAGTCCCTGGCAGACCCTGGTCGCCTGCAGGTGCACTCAGGTGAACTCTGCGCATTCCCAGACCAAGTCTCCAGCCCAGGAGGAACTGCAGCTTCATTACCATAGCATGCGACTTCTGTGTGACCCAACCCTACACACATAAAGGACACCATGCCCCTCTATGTGAAAACGCATCTTTTTCTCTCCTACCCCGTAAAACCCCAGGCCCCTTTCCCTTGGGGAGATGCTGCTTTGGAAGATACTCCTGGCGCTCTCCTCACTTGCTGCAATTGAAACTCCTACCGATCAAGACTTGCGTTCTCGTGGAGAGTAATTTGTCACTTGCCAGAACAAACCCCCATCTTTGGGGTAACAATATTAAATAACACTAAATCCTGTACACGAAAGCAAGTGTCTGTGCTTGACCAAAAATTCCATTAGCCAGAACCCCCAGTCCCAAACCTGGTGGTGATGACTGGAGGCGCCTCTAGACATAAGCCAGTTATTGGTAACCTATTTACCACAGCGCTCACTGTTTCCAGTTCCAAAAGCACATCTCAGAATTCATCCTATTGAAGGAAGAGACGTTTTAACAGGAACTAAAGCACAGGGGAGAAAAATCGTACTGACATTACAGCATCCTTTATTGCTCTTATTTAAAAAATTTTTTAAAATTTTCATTTTTTCTCAAGATGGGTCTCCCCACATTGCCCAGGCTGGAGTACAGTGGCTGTCTGCAGTGCAACCCCACTACCAATGAGCACAGGAGTCTGACCTGCTCCATTTCGAGCCTGGGCCAGCTCACCCCTCCTCAGGCAACCTGGTGGCCCCAACTCCCGGGCTGTCACCACAGCGATACTGAACTTAGTTTGGACACCCAATCTGCCTAAGGTGCTACAAACCATGGGTTCAAGAGATCCTCCTGCCTCAGCCACCCAAGTAGCTGAGACTACAGGTGCCACCACGCCCGGCTTAATGTTTTTATATTTTGTACAGACAGGGTCTTGCTATGTTGCCCAGGCTGGTCTGAAACTCCTGGCCTCAAGCGATCCTCCTGCCTCAGCCTCCCAAAGTGTCACAGACTCCTGGCCTATTTATTTATATTTTAATATTACTTTTAATGTACAATAGTTTCTTGCCTAATTTACAAAACAATTTCATTTTTTGAACTTCTTCCTCTTCAGAGCCTTCCATTCACCCTCCTGAGTGGCCAGGCTGTTGAAAAGCTGCCTTACTTTTCGCTTTCTTTCTGCATCCCTAAAAGAAACAAAAACAAATGCCATTTTAGGTTAGTTTTTGGAGGGTGTCTTGCCCCTTTTCACATAAGAACCACAATAGCCTGCAGCTACCACGTCCAGGACAAACGGAGAGAAAACGAAGGGAAACGAGTCTACCCGCCTCAGACTCAGCCACTGCCCACGCTGTGCACGCAGCACAAATGCTGCGGTCCCACCACGGCTGTGCCCACACATGCCCCCCTCACCGCTCCATGATCTCTGAGAGCTGCATTCTAGCCAGGAACTGATTGTCCTTGCGGATTTCCCGGACGGCGCCCTTGAATTCCCGCTTGTGTTTGTGGATGAGCTTCTTTCTCTCTTGCTCCTCCTTACTGCTGCCTTGCTTCCTTCCAAACTCGAGGCTAAAACCAGAAAGCCAGGTAAGGAGGCAGGAGTCAGTGACACCCTGCCAGGAAGTGTGGCTACCCCCGACCCCCCCCCCGCCCCCTCCCTCCCTGCCCCTTCACTCAACTACGGAACAGGCAGCCACCCCCCAGCTCCCGCTGAACCCAGGCCTGGGCCTCCCAGGGAGACGCTGCCAACACCCACACTTTGACCAGACGGGGCGTGAACAACTTCAGCGGGACAGGCTTGCTCTTCTCACAGGTCAGTGGCCGGTAGAGTTGCTTTTGGTTTTCCATTTCTGTCAATACACTCTGATACAGCTCCTAAAAACATGGAACGCGCTGACACTGTGATGATCCGTCCACCCTGTGCCTCCACGGGCTTCTCCTGTGGGCCCCTCCATGTCAGGAGAAGAGAATACAGAGCCTGTGGCCCCCCACAGTGGGACAGCATCTTGTCACACCTCCCGCAGCCATGGCTCCACTGTCCCCCACCCAGTCATTAACTGAGGGGCTGGAGGGTTTATGCAAGTAGTCACAATAGTCTGTGCTGCTTGCATCCAGGAAACATAAACAGAACCCTCTTGAGCAGAGGAACTTGGCAAGACAGGGCACAAGCGACCCACTTTTTGTGGAAGCACATGGGAGAACCACCTTCCCATGATGGTGACATGTACACACCAGAGTCCAGGTATGCAGAGCAGCATGATGCAACCAAGCAGAATGGGGTCTCAACCAGTCTTGGTGATTTGACCTTATTTTTACTCTCCCAAAACCACATGGGTAAGGCGCTCACTTAAAGCCTTAGCTTCCAGGCAGTTGGCTGGTGGCTTCTGAGGAATCATGCAGGAACTAGTTCACTAATGTTGGTCCCACCCTTTCCCTGTGTGACAGGTGTGTCCCGGAACTCAGGCTACCTGGCCGCCTATACCCGCAGGCACAGCCAGCCCTCAGCCTGTTGGAATGTAACCTCCAAGTGCCCAAATGCCTAATCTCCATGGGGACTCAGTGCAAGGGCACGGCCAGCTGAGTCTAACCATAAACCCGTTGTGTCCCTTTGGCCAGCCCAAATTTTGTAGGACCACAGAGCCACTCTGTCCTTTAAATGAAAGACAAGCTACAGCCATGTCTGCAGGAAGTGGATACAGATGCTACTGTCTCATCCTCATCCTCAGACCAGGTGAGGTGACTCCATGGGCAATGGGGCTGGTCTGCTCTATGCTCCAGGGACACGCCAGGAGTGGAAAAGCTGAGTTGCTGTCCTCATGGAGCTCACGTCCTAGTGGGGCAGAGACGACAGCACAACGTACCCGAAGTGGTTAGCACTTGGAGAAGCAGCCGAAGTATCACCAAGCACTGCAGCCAAGGAAGGCCTGGCTTCCCGAGGGCAGGGGACAAGCCACACAGCCCAGGACAGCTCCAGGCAGAAGAGCAACTGTGAAGACCCTGATTGAGGGGCAGCACAAGGAAAGTCGCCAGGGCCTTGAGGCCAGGTAACACTGGCCTCATGCACAGCAATCTGGACATTCCAGACGATTCAGGGATGCCACTGGAGATGCGAGATGCATGCACGGCACTCGCACCTCCTGCTCTAAGGGCACCTGGGGGCTGGCGTGAGCTGATGGCAAGGCAGGTGGGAAGCAGGCAGACTTGGAATGGACGTCCCTGGAATACAGAACTCATTTTATGTACACACAGGAGTGCCTAAGTCCAGCTGAGAAGGCCTCTCAGGGCTGTCACCTTGTGGACCATGGGACCATCCTCAGGAAACTCAGCAGGTGACTGCAGAGCTCAGGTGCTCTGCGTGGCCTGGAGCCAACTGTCCAGACCCTGGTTGGGGCTGAAGGGACCCTCGACAGCTGGGCGTTGATGGACTTTCCGTGCAGCCTCCTGGAGGTGGCACCCGACGATGTGATGGTTCCCAGGTAACGCCAGGATCCATCCAGACTCTGCTGCTCACTGTTATTTTATTTTGTGCCTATGATTTTGCAGAGATGGTGTCCCTGACTTTTAGAGTTGCAACCTCAATGACAAAAGGTCAACTAGCCTGGCCCAGCTCAGGGACATGTCTGAGCTGGGCAGAGCACCCTGGTGGCTAGGAAGCCTCACCTGGAGCTCGTGGGGATGGCTGCAGTCCATCAGGTGCTCCGTCAGGAGGGCTCGGACAGGACTTGTGATGGCGTGGAAGGACGGCAGGGTGCTGTACATGAGCACGCAGCGCTTCAGCAGGGACAGAGCCACGGCCACACAGGAAAGTCTGGGAGGGCAGGAGGCAAGAAGGGGCCTAGCTCAGGCTACTTCAGTCACCAACAAAACAAATGACTTTGGCAAAAATGACCCCTACCCACCAAGCTGAAAAGCGCGGGCCATCTCAGGTCAGGGTTCAGCATCTAACCCATAGGGCACAGCATCGGGCATTGGAAAAAAATGTCACCACACTTCCCTGAACAGGAGGGAAGGTTGTGGGAAACAGTAACAACTTGAAGTGGCGGCTCCATTTTAGTTTCCAAATTAGTATTTAGGAAATCGAACAAATATATTTTGCAAGTAGTTTAGGAAAGGTTTGCTTCCACAGGGGAAAGTGGCCATCGTACCAGCAAGCCTCAGAAAGCCTCTCAACCCAACGTAAATCCAAACAGCCAGGTTGGCAAAATTAGCTAAAAATAAAATTTGTGGTGAATCAAAAAGCACCAGTGGTTTCTTCTGCCTTTTGGGCTGCTGGGCCACCGGGCCACCGAGTGCCCCAGGAGCCTGCTCCCCGCCCGTACCTGATGTGATTGGCCTCAGTGGCTGTCTGGGTTCTCGGTCCACTCGCCCAGCGCAGGGAGAGGCTGCTCCTCTGCCACGTGGCCATGTCCTCTCTGTCGGAGACCAGGAGCAATTCGGAGTTCTTCCCACGTGCTCTGAAAGGGTGCACCAGAGCGTAACCTGAATTCCAAGTGCGATAGGACAGAGATGGCCTGAACGTTAATGGGCTCACAGGGCAGGCTCTGTGGTGCCAAGCCTGTAGCAAGTTCACATTTTAACAGACATGTACTGATTTTTTACCACGTTCCCTGGGTTGTGCCAGACACTGAGAGTTTTAATTTGGACAGAGACGCCACATACTGAGGTGGTGGAAGCTTTGGCGGAGGCAGGCCTGACCCCGCCTGGGAGGCCCGCTTGCCACACAACTTCCCGTGGGCCAACTGCATTATCACATATGGCCCCCCGGTGCTTAGGCCACGACCAAGAACCGACCAAAGTTCCTGCCCTTGTGGCTGACAAGGCAGGAATCTGCACCCATGGAAGTAAACGAGCTAGACAGAATGTGAGAAAGCAAACGCACAGACAGAAGGCAGGCAGAAGACAAGGGTGAGGTGGGAGTGCTGGGTGACCAGGAGGCTAGAGTTCACTGTAAGGGTCAGAGACAGCATCTCCGAGGGGTGGACATCAGCAGAGACCCGGAGGATGTACAGGAGTTGACCCAGCATCTCCTATGAGGGCACTCAAGGCAGAGGGAATGGCCTGCGGGGGAGACTGCAGAGCAAAGCAGGAGGGGAAGGAGGTAGGTCGTCCTGTCCCGCCCCTCCCACCAGGGCCAGATGACCGCCCCTTCCCACTGCGGCACGGCATGCTGAATTGTCACTGACCTGAGCATGGGTCCCGCTAGGTGGGGAACAGGCTGGAGGACCAGGCTCCTCTAGTGCCCAACACTGAGCCCAACAGAGGAGCAAGTGGTATCCTGGGAATCAGTGCAAGTCAGAGCTAGGGACAGCCCCGTAGGGGAAGTCATGCCACAAAGGGGAAGCCAAAAGACAGGCAGCAGACTTGGAGTGCTGGAGGGACCGCCTAGACACCTCTCCAAAGGACACGACTGAAGGTGGGAAGCAACACGCCAGTGTCGTTCCTCAAGTGAGCGCCCTGGATCACAGGTGCTCAGCACCGCACCGTGCACCGGAACTAGGGGCTCGGGGTCCTCAGCCTTACCCCAGCACTCCCAGGGGGAAGTGGCGAGTGCTGGGGACGCGTCCAGAAGGGGCGGTGGGCATGATGGGAAGCCCTTGGAAGGAAGGAGTGCCAAGGTGAGGATACCAAGTAGAAGATCAACAAATGGGGAAACTCATTAGAATGCTGCTTTCGACTCTCTCCTTCCTAAATTCTGAGCATTACAGAAACTGTATAGAGCAGAGCTGTCCATGTGAACCACATAAGTGATTTAAAATTTTCTTATTGTCACATAAGAAAAAGTAAAAAGGTAAGATTAATTTTAATAAAACATTTCATTTAACCCAAAATATCAAATTATTGCAACACATAATATAAAAAATTACTAAGATATTATATATACATGTGGCACTGAGTCTTGGCTATCTGGGTGTATTTCACATTCAGGGTACATCTCAGTTCAGACCTGCCACATGTGGCTACCAGACATCGGCTGGACAGATAAGCCACACTGCTGGTGCACCAACATGTGGTGTGCACACGTGTTCACACAGGGAGAAAGAGGATGCTCCTCGGGATGGTAGGACCAAGGGGTTTCTTGGCTTTTCTCTACTTTTCCATATTCTAAACTTCCTATGATGAATATGAAGCACTTAAAAAAATTCTGAAGTACAAAATATTTGAAAACAGCTCCTCAGATCAACTCACCTTGGCTTTGTTTGTTTGGCGTTGCTATGTAAAGAATCCCAAGAATATAATTCACAAGCTCAGGTATAAACCTCTGAGACAAAGACACGTACTCCAGGAACAAGCAGCACACAAACAGGCCCTTCACCACGTCTTGCAGGGACAGGACAGGGCACTGCAAAGGAACACAGTGGACAGTCACTATTCTGGAATAATGTTCTGGAATATTCCCAGATGAACTGCACACACAGGCAGCCTCATCTGTGCAGAGGGAACCCTTGCACCTCACAGAGGTGCTGAGGGCATCAGGTGAAGATGAGACAAAGAGCTTTACTACTGTATTGATTATAAAGTTCCTCACTGCTGCATTGATTATAAAGTTCTCTATTGCTGTACTGATTATGAAGTTCTTTATTGCTGTATTGATTATAAAGTTCTCTACTGCTGTATTGATTATAAAGTTCTACCACACGTAGGGGGACAATCACTGCAGTAAGCACGCACCAATCACGTGGCTATGAATGAAAAAAAACTGTGAACTTTCTTAAGCCAAAAGGGGAACAAAAGCCCTTATCACACTTGATACTTTCACCACTAACTTGAAAGGCTGTTTTCTGGGTCACAGACCCTCTATAACTCTTGAGTTGCTAAACAGTCCCCTCAAGCTCCGCCTGGGGCTGCTGGGGCTGGGCGTTCTGGTGCGAGGCTGGGGCCACTTCTGATCCAGAACTCCTCCCTCCAAAACAGGACCCTGCAGACAGGCTTTCTGACGCCTGACCTTAGGGGTCAATCTCCATGACTCTTAAACTGCCATGCTCTTATTCAGCAGGGCCCCGAGATTTGGGTGTGATGGCCTTTTGGAGAAGCGGGGCTGGCCCACTGCATGTGGAGGAGAGGACACACCTTAGTGAGCAGCTGGCTCATGCACACCAGGGCGGGAGTCACGACTGGGTGCCAGAAGTCAGAGGTCGGAAACAGCAGCCCCACAATCTTCAAATAAATGAGCTGGAAAGAAAGTGATATCATGCAGATTAAAGAAAGTAAAATAAAGTTTAAAATAATGCCTTTCAAAAGGGCTCAGTAGCAAAACCAGTACTAAAGCTCCCGACGATACAGAGCAGAGCAGCTACGGACACCGGGTCTTCATGGTGACGTCGGCTTCCACCTCCCCGCAGGGCAAAGCTCCCTCACCACCCCGACACACACCAGCTCACACTCTGCCTTACACCCCACACACAGTGAGACTTCTGGAAGGTGCGACGTTTTTCGCTCATAACTAGAAACCGGATGGGGCGGCCCTCTCTCGTGAGATTTGCAAGGTCCCAGCCTCAAGTCTTGGTGCTGCACGCTCACAAGGCCAGGGAGGGCATCTGCCAACTGGGTGCTCAGTGCCTTCCTCCCTCAACTCAGAAGGAGGCAGCTGGGAGGTCTCAGCATCCAATGCCATCAGTTCTGCTCTAAGGTCATAAGTTCAAAGGGAAGAAACATCTTTGCCTTTCTAATTCCAGTACACAAAGCACACCAGGAAGAATGGCAAACGTTTCACAGTTTGCTTTGGCCCTGGGCACACACCTAGCCTCTGCACCACATCCCGACATTATGAAGATGATGTGGTGCCACTCTCGGAGTGGCCACAACAACTATTTCCAGAAGAATCCATCTTTGTCTTGGCAGGAGGCAGCCTCTCATATCTTGGGTTAGAAACTTTATCTTCCCACATAACAAAGCATAATTTTTTCTCCATTAGAAGCTAAAATGAAGGCTAGGATGGATATAGAGATAGCAACTTTCTCAAGTACAGAAAAACATCAGTTAACTGTGTGCAGCACAGGAGAGTAGCCGAGAGCCTGCTCAGTGGTGAAATCCTGGCACAGCAACCCACCAGTCAAGTGACCCTGGGCACACTGCCTGAGCCCTCAATTTCCTCCTCTGTGCAATGGGTATGCCGAGCTCATGCCTACGGAGTCATGGTAAGGATGGGAAAAGACGTCATGTGTGCCCAGCCTGTTGCTGTAGTCAGCAAAACATGCTACTTATCACTGTTCCTTTTTCACCTAGACCTTTAAAAAAATATTTACCCAGAAATATCTTACAGACTGCCTGAGCAAAACAGAGTTGAACTTTTCACAAAGGACAAATAATAAGAGACAAGTTGTTTTTAATAGCTTCTAGTTCTGTCTGTCAGCTGTCACACTAGGGTCGCCTGAGCAGCAGCCTGTCAAATGAAGCCCTTTTTCCTGCAAAAACTGGTTTCCAAAGCCAGAGCCAGGGAGCATTCAGGTACTGCGCTGGAGAGGAACCCTTATTATCAGGGATGGAGGGAAGCCTCGGGAATGGCCTCACACTCAGCAGGACGAAAGACTTTTTTTGTTTGTATTGGCAAACAAGAGTCCTCCCCACCTCACAAGTCACGATGTTTCACTGGCTTGTTTTTATTACAAAAACATACAATGGCAAAAACCACTATAAGCAAAGTCAACAGACTTTGGGAAAAGTTTGCAACTCATTAAACAAATGGTTAGTTTCTATCATACAGAATTCCCACAAAAATCACTAAGACCGACCAACAATCTAATGGAAGAACTTGCAAAAAACACAAAAAGCCTGCACACAGAAATTAACTTGTCTTACACACATAAAAACATTCTTAGCTTGATTCATAGTAAGAGAAATGTAAAATAAAACTATGTCAAGGGCCGGGCACGGTGGCTCACGCCTGTAATCCCATCACTCTGGGAGGCCGAGACGGGCGGATTGTTTGAGCTCAGGAGTTCGAGACCAGCCTGAGAAAGAGCGAGACCCCGTCTCTACTAAAAATACAAAGAAATTAATCGGACAGCTAAAAATATATAGAAAAAATTAGCCGGGCATGGTGGCGCATGTCTGTAGTCCTAGCTACTCGGGAGGCTGAGGCAGGAGGATCGCTTGAGCCCAGGAATTTGAGGTTGCTGTGAGCTAGGCTGACGCTATGGCACTCCACCCCAAGCAATGCAGTGAGACTCTGTCTCAAAAAAAAAACAAAAACAAAAACAAAAACAAAAAAACTATGTCAAGGTACCTCACTTATGTTTCACATTGGTGAAGAAAAGACAGACTGAACTGGCAAGGCTGTGGGGACATGGCCCAACAGCGTTAAGAGGAGGAGGAGGGGATGGACGCCAGTCCCTCCATGGCACATGCTGAGTGTGCACAGGTACACTGGACTCCACAGAAGTGAGATGAACGATAAATCAACAAGAGGACGGTGACAAGTGACTTGGGAAAAGGAGGGCAGAGATGAGGGTGTTGGGGCTGAGGGGGGCTGCAACTTTAAACGGGGTCAGAAAAGGTCAGTTGGGAGGACGCTTAGCACAGAGACCCGTGGAAGGGGAGGGGTGCAGCTGGGGGCTGGGGTGCGGAGCTGAGCTGATGGGGCCAGGGCAGGAGGTCTTACTGCTTGGCTGAGTACATCTCCCCCTCACAGGACATGTGGACCAGAGCTCCAGGTTTCCATTCTGGTTGCTCAACAGGCCTTGGTTCTGATCATCCAAACTCCGAAGCCAGCACTTCTCACAAGCTGCCAGGGTCCAATTTCATATCACTTTTCAATGCAGGTACAAAGAGACTGGGAACACCTCCAAACCAGGGACTGCAACATCACCCTGAGCAGGGCTCAGGACAAGGCTCAGGAAGACAGACACCCAGCACTACCCAGCCTGCCTCCTCTGTGGCCCACCTCGGGGTGCTGAGAGGAGTCAACAGGTCGGGTCATGGAAACTCTGGGACCAGGGCCAGTCCAGGCAAAACCTCAACATTAGCAGTTACCATTATTAGTTTAAAAACAAGAAAGCCGAGGTCCAGGAAGGCCACGTCCCTGAGGAGGCAGGAGACAGTGTCATCCCCATGACACAAAGCTGAGCCGATTACATGTTCCCAGGATCACATTTGAACACACACACGTGGCTGTTTTGTTTTAGATATGACAGCAGCAAGCTACGCTTTGAGGAGACCTGCTGCGGGTAAGGCAGAGCAGCCCACAGGCTGTACCAGAGGGGCTGCGGGCTTAGCACAGCAAGGCTTCTCGCCACCTCGCTGCAGGCTCTCACCACGGGCACTGACACATCCTCCAAGCACCCGGAACCCGCCACTGTGATACTCATGTGAACTTAAGAGACGTTAGGCACCACCCAGTAGGCCCCATGTTCTCCTTTCTGGTCCTGGCAGGGACTCTTAGGATCACCACAGAGCTACTGGGAGCGCCTTCTAAAGGGCCCCAGGCCCCAGGCCAATGTGGGGCTCTAAGGAAAATGGGGCTCAGGGAGGCAGGGCCAAGAGGGAGCCCCTGCCAACTCCATGGCACACTCTGCCCTTGCCACGGCAGTGATAACACCACAGTGTGACCTACAGGAAGAGTCCTGGTGGTGACAACTGTCGTTTACTGACAGCAGTGTTGAAGCAGTGACATGACCATGTGACATGTGTTCACTCGCGCATCCTCATGTCAGCCTCACCTCGTAGGTACCAGTTTAGAATCATCACCCTTATACAGCCGAGGAACATGGCTCAGAGAGGCTGAAGAACCCACCCAGGACTAGAGTTCGAGAGGACGTGGGTTTAAGCCCGATGCCCGATGACATGCACGACTAACACCCCTCAGTGGCAAGTGGGCTCCAGAGAGGCAGAGATTCAGTGTCCTCGGCTCAAGGCTCTCACCTCAGGCTCACAATCACCCAGCAATCGCTGGTTAGACAGGCAAATGTGCAGCAAGGACGCTGGGCTGAAGCTCACAAAGAACTAATCACAGGAGCCAGCAACGGTCTATGGACACCACCTCACATCGTATTTGAGCAGTCTGCTAAAACCACTAACAAATTCTGTATTTTTAAACCTCTACTAATTATTGCTAATCCATTTCAGCACAATCACTAGAAAATGGAATAAACAGCATTTCTGAGCAAGTATTTTTTAAGTTACTTAAGTTGAAGACACAGCACGAGGCCGTTATAAAACTGTCAAAGGGGCTGGCAGCCCAGGGTAGGCAGGCGGGCCTGGGGTCTAACAGTTCTTGTTCCTGTCACCGTTACCATGGCTACTAGGGTTTTTTTTCCCCTAGCTCCTGTTTGGTTTAGCTCCTTAATTTCAGGATGAAACTAAGCGATGAAATGACTTAAAAATGAGAAGAGGAAAATGAGAATGTACAAAATAAAGTAGAATTTTCTTGGGTTGGGAAATAATACAGTGCATTAAAAAAAAACAAAACTTGAAAATCGCAGAGCAGTCCAAATGTCTCTCAACCTTTAAATAAACAGAAAAACCAAGACCAAGCAAAACCAGCCCATAGGCTTGGGGCCTGAGGGACAATACAGTGCTTCTGCTGCCTTCCAACGACTCTGCCATCAAGAACAAACAAACACCATTTACATGGAATCAAACCAGAACCTCGTTACTATACACATTTCATTGAGTTGATAATGGCAGGACCACGTCGCTGTAGTTCTCTCTCCAGATCACTGTGGACACTCCGGGCATCATCAACTTCTCATAGCCACGTGCACGGCCCCCATCATCAGCCCTCCAAGCAACGCTGAGCAGAAGCTGACCTGTGGTGGCTGTGAGAATGGCTGGACTAAACGCCTCTGCTTACCACGTCCAACCCTGGCAATGCTGCCCGGCCTTTGGTCTCAATCATTTCTTCCATCTCATGCATGGCATCTCGGAGGACAAATTTCACAGAGTCACTTGCAGATTCAGGAAACATCTGGCAAAGACTATATAACTGCCTGTTAAGCAGAAACGTTAAGTCAGGAGAGAATGATTCCAGATAACAAAAACAAGGAAAAAAACCTCCCAAACCATTTTCCTGTGAAGTCACCCGCTGTCTGAGTAAGTTAGAACTGGAAGCCCCTGGATGAATCCACTTTTCCTCTTCCTGACATCTGGCTGGCCTTCCTGGAGGCTCAGATAATTTTTCTAAAAGTTTACACTCGTTTTTGCCATTTCCTAAAAATCTGGCCCTAACTTTTAGTAGTATGGGAGGTGATGGTGGAAATAGCTCTATTCGTAATAATAATCCTGTTGGGAAAACACTGTGTGTGCCAGCTGTGGCTGACAGTTCAAAGGGGCTTTCCATATTAACTCATTTATTCCCCATGACAAGTACTTTTGTGGCGGCAGCGCAGTGCAGGCCACGGGGCCAGCCCCAGAGGGCACCTCTAGGTGACCTCCCTAATGCTGACACCAGCACTTGCCTCCCAACTGAGACCTCCACCTCTCCAGTGTTCTTCCAGCCACCAGCACCCAAGCCAGGAGTCACCACGCAAGTCACAAACTTCTGTATAGTGAGGACCAAAGCCCACCCTCGCCATCCCTATACAGGACACGACGGACATGCTTCCCTAGCAGGAGCTCTCAGACGTGTGCACAGCCAGCCCCACGGGGTTCCACTGAGGTGTGGACTTGAAGGGGCAGGTCCCCAGACTGACAAGGGGGCGCATCTACCACACATTCCAAATACCTCTCAACCCATCCAGGGCTTCTAACTTCATTGGTGAATGAAACAAAAAATTAGCCATACTGTAGTATAAATAAGTGTGAAGAGGTTCGATTGTTTTGAAGTCAACTTGTTTGTGGTTAAAAGTGACCAGAGCAGCAAATGTTAGAGCAAGAAGTCGTCATCAAATTCCCATAGTGGGTTCATGCTGTGAGGCCTGTTTACAAGGCCTGCAGATAATCTGTCCACCTGGCATGTCGATGTCACCATTTTGTCTACCTTATTAATAACCTTAGAATATATTTTTATGATTCTAAACAGGACAAAAATTGTTCAGCTCAGCCCCACAGCCCAGATAAAACACCATTCTTACGTACACGACCAACTTATCAATTACTCTGAGGTCTGGAGGATCATCTATAGCCAAATCTCCAACGTACTCCAAAAGGAAGCCGAACAGTTTCTGTAGGAACATGAAGTGGGAAATAGAGCTTAAGGTTTGGTACCAAGAACAAAACCACAAGCATCTAACTCTCAGGTCACCCACACTCTGGCAACAACCAGGTGGGGTGGGGGACCCTCAGGGTCACAGGCATGAGCAGAACTCTAAAACATAAGCAAAGCCCTGATAGAACCTGCTCAACACTAGATGGTGTAGAGAAAAGAAAAGAAAACCAAGGACGAGGTGTGTCCTCTACAGAATGACAGACACGACATGACTATGAAATCACAATCAGGAACACAGCCAGGACTGCACCCTGTTTACAATAAATATGCAACATTTACTGAAAGAGAAAAAAGCACGTTCACAGCTACCTATTTACCCTAAAGTCTGGCTTTGCTGCCTGCTGGATATGCAAGCCTTGGTTTCCTCACCTGTGAAAAGAAGGCCCCGGGCCTGCTGCAAGGCCGAGAGGAGGGGTGGGATGCCAAGCATGGCTCTGCCTGCTCCCACTGAGTGCCCTCAGCTGTCATCACACAGACAACCAACTGACAGGCTGGTCCTGAGGCACACTTTGTCACTGTACAACTTCAAGCAAGTCCGACACTCACAGAGACTGGGGGGTTATGCTAACACTCCTAATACTCAGCACATACATTCAACATTCATTCCAGCATACTTCTAATTTTGCTTTGTTTCCTACTGCGAGACTTGGATGGTTGCATTTCTGAATTCTCTCCACCACCAAAAGCTGTTCTTCCATTGATCTTCCTGACAATAAAGATCTCAGTTCCTCATAGGATTCGGGAGCTATCAAAAACAGAAAACACACTCCACATGTAACATTTAAAATGAGAATTATTTACATTTCAGCTCACACAGGTAAAAACCAAACACAACATAAGATTAGTTTTTTTACTTTAACAAAATAGAGAGGTTAACACACATTTTATAGAGTTATTTATTTTACCTCCCAATCACCACAATAGCATCCAATTGGCCAAGAAGCCTGTGACTTCACTGAACTGGGCTATCCAGGAGGACCGTGCCCAGAAAACGCCAGGAAGACATGACCCCATCTTCCCTCCATTAGGAATCCACTTAAATAGCTACACTGGTGAGCCTCGGGGACAGAGTGCTGGTTTTTGTGCCCAGACTGCTTTAAAATGAGCTAAGCAACACCACCTTGTGAGACTCTCACCCATCAGAGGCCACGTCCTAGAGGCCTGCCTCACCGCTAGTTTATCCTCTCTGGAAACAACCTTCAGTCACAGGACACTTCAGGTGACTTACTAGAGTTGGACAGTTTTTCTCTATGTACCAAACACACTATATTCTGTCTAAAATGTTATGTGGCCAAACCAGAATGCCCAGGTCCAAATGTAGGGAGCCTTCCCACAGGTAATCACCAATCTTCACGGCCCTGCTGGCTCGCTATGCAAGGCTCACAGCACACAAAAAGGAGTGTGGAGACACCTGCCTCATCTGGGAGCTGATCCACAGAACTGTCCACGGTCACGCACTGAGACTTGGATCAGCAGACACTGAGGAGAAGGATGATAGCACCTCCCCACACAGCAAAGACACACACACGGGAATGTGTCCATGCACTCACAAGTGCGCCCTTGGCCCCCACTCCACAAATGCAACCCCAGGAAGGGAGACAAACATGCACACATTATGGCCAGGTCACAAAAGTTATCCTGAAACATAAGAGAGCCCGACTGCTCGTCTACCTGCAAACGTATAGGGCAGCTCGGTGCTGGCGGCGTTTTGAGCCTTTTGGCCACGAGTTATCAATCCTTTCTCAGGACTCTGATGCTCTTTCTCTGGCTTCTCATTTTCTTCTTCACTCTCTACATCAGATGCCAGGTCCGAGTGGCCCTCTGGGCCATCGCTCTCCTCTGGGTCCTCCCCAGTGGAACCTTCACTCTCGTCCTCCTCACTCTTATCCCCGCTGGCTTCCTGGCTTTGCTCTTCTTGGACATCTTCCTCAACATTCATCTTTCCGTCCTGGGAAGAGAGCAAAGACACAGGGCAGAGACAGTGGTCATGATGCCCTACAACTGCACCAGGATCCTGTGCGCACAAAGCGTCAGTGCTTCCCACGGGCTGTGTACTCCCTTTGTCCATGGGGCCTCCTCACCCACCCCTTCTAGGCCATTCCCAGAGCCACAGGGGCTAGAAGCTCCCAGAGAGCCCTGTGCCAGGACACTGGGCAAGGTTTAGGTTTTGCAAGCGAGCAGCACAGGACTAAGATTTGGAAGGTGTGTGGGTTTCAGCAGTAGAGCGTCCACAGCATCCCACCAGTGGTTTGGGAGATACACCAGCGGGCAGATAACCTAGTGTTTTTGCCATACCCAGTTTCCTGGTATGGAACCTTTCTGCTTGAACTCCCTGGCCTGCCTGTTTTTCTTCCCTGAACCCTGACTAATACACTGTAAAAGAAGGTATAGACCTTATAAGGTTCATGAATTAAAAACTACACCAGAACTGGGCATGGTGGCGCATGCCTATAATCCAGGAGCTTGAGACCAGCCGAGACAACACAGCGAGAGTCCATCTCTAAGAAAAAACATTTTTAAAAATTAGCCAGGTGTGGTGGTGGCACGCACCTGTAGTCCCAGCTACTCAGGAGGCTGAGGCGCGAGGATCGCTTGAGCCCCAGAGTCGGAGGTTACGGTGAGCTATGATTGTGCCACTGCACTCCCAAAACAAAATAAAACAGTCCTTAGAACAGTCCTTAGAAACTCAATTATGTCAGTCAAAAATATTCAGAATTTTAATCTTCAGTTAACTCCCTCCATATCATGCTGAGGTCATGCAGACATAAACGAAAGCAGGGGGTGCCGACAACTGAGTAAACAGCAAGGCGTCTAGCTGAGTGGCTGTGCGAGCTGTGTCCCTTCTCCTGAGGGGGAAGCACCCCTGCCACAGTCTGCTCTATGAAGTCTGATACCCGAGATCCCATCAACACCTAGATGAAGAACTGTAGAGAAATTGGTTAGGTCCTTTAAACGAACACCAGAAAATGTGTTTTTAAGTTTAAAAAAAGGAAAGAAAATGAAGCCAAACATCTTACTTTGTAAGAAAGCAAACGTCTATCATCTTTATCCAGTACAAAGCCATCATTTAAATCATCTGCTGACATATGTTTTGGTTTCTTAAAATTTTCATCCTCATCCTTTCCAAGCATTCTTCGAAGTCTTTCAGCCTACACAGGAAGGAAAGGGATGTCATACTGTGTGCTCCTCAGACGCATGACAGCCCAGCCCCCAAGCCTCTCAGCGCTGACTCTGGTGCGTCTGGCTTGCTTTCTGCTTGTGATCTTCAGACACGCAAACACTTGGTAACATTATGTGGACGACGTTCTTATTTAACAAAATCAACTGAAAAACGCTTTGTGGCAGAAATACTCTCATCCACAAGGATGGAAAATCTGTTACTGAGTCTTTGCAGTGAAATTCTGCTGGCCAACCATGACCATAATTCATTCCCCACTCCTCTGAGAATAGGCATGAGGGCACCCTAAGCAAGCAGCCAGCTCAATTCCTTCTACTATTTGAAAACACAGGAGATGGAAAGAGGCCTGGGATGTGGTTGTGTTAAAACAGCTTCCCAGCTGTCTCCCCGGCTGTCCTCCCGGCTGTCTCCCCGGCTGTCTCCCTGGCTGTCCTCCTGGCTGTCTCCCCGGCTGTTTTCCAGCTGTGGCTGTCGAGCCTCCTGTGCAGGTGCTGGCCACCCATACCTCCAGTTTCCTGAGCCGCTCCTGCTCCTCGTGTGCCAATTCCTCCTCTGTTTTCATCCTGTTAGAGGGCTGTGCCTTCATTTCAAAACCAAGCTCACGAACCATCATGTCATATGCATCAGGCTAAAGTGGAAAGGGGAAATTTTCCACTTTTATAATGGCTGGACACTGTTATAGAAAAAGCTAAATCACACCTGCATCTTTTCTGAGAAATCAGTGGACACTTTGGTCACACAGAACTTCTTTTACTCCTAGGAAATTCTCCTCAGAATATATCTGCTTTAACAAAAATAAACATTGCTCACATAGGCATTAAACCCTAAACATGGGAAGTTAGGTACAGCAACAGCAATAGTCAGGGTGACTCACAAAGATGTCCAGATGGCCACATGACAGTGTAATCTGGTCCTAGATTCTTTCCTAGAATCCAGCTACTTAAGCAAATGCAGCATTTCCCAACAATTTAGATTAAAAAGAATGCAGTACAAAAAAACTAGAGTTTAGAGGAAAAAATAAGTAAATGTATATTAAATGTATATATATCAATATACAAATATGTTACAAGGAAGTTCAAACACCCATGGTCTCCACCCCAAAGTACTACTATACCGAGAAATACCACTTTAACTTAAATCACCCGGGGTAGAAACTGAAGTAACTTTGAGTCTACTTCTACCCTGACATAATACATCATCAGGCAATTCCACAGAAATGTCCAAGAGAAACCTTGTCCTAACAGGAGGTAGGCCAGAAGAGATGTTCTGGCCTTAGCCTTTTCTCCACAGCAAAGTCAAGTTTGTTTCAATCGCCTGCCTCCCACCTTGGGTTTCTCCTTTTTATCTCTCTTCTCTGACTTGGGAGTTTTGTGTGACAGGAGAATCTGGATTTCTTTCCAGTCTTGGTCCAACTTCTCTGTGAGCTCAAGGGCATCTTCTCGCTGAGCTTGTCTCTCCCTCTGGGGAAAACACAACAGACACACCACACACCATTATGACTGGTGTCAATGCCAAGGACATACACAATGACCACTTGGCCAACACCACGTTTCGACAGAAAAAAGAGACCAGGAGAAATTAGTACTGTAAAGGCAAAGCTGCAAAATTTCATCAGACAGAAATAACTTCCTGCTATAAACTGTTAGATGCTCTGAGCAGTTCATTACAAGTCAGTAAGAAACAGTGATGTTTTGTAAACCCTAATACACATCAAATACTAAAACCAACCACAATAATAAAAAACTCATTAGAAGCATATTCTTTTTTTTTTGGAGACAGAATCTCACTTTGTTGCCCTGGCTAGAGTGAGTGCCATGGCGTCAGCCTAGCTCACAGCAACCTCAGACTCCTGGGCTCAAGCAATCCTTCTGCCTCAGCCTCCCTAGTAGCTGGGACTACAGGCATGCGCCACCATGCCCGGCTAATTTTTTTCTATATATTTTTAGCTGTCCAATTAATTTCTTTCTATTTTTGGTAGAGACGGGGTCTCACTCTTGCTCAGGCTGGTCTCGAACTCCTGAGCTCAAACAATCCGCCCGCCTCGGCCTCCCAGAGTGCTAGGATTACAGGCGTGAGCCACCGCGCCCGGCCTAGAAGCATATTCTTGATGAGATTTAAAATATTCCTATTCAAAATGAATGTTTTTATTAAACTCATATAAAATATTAAATACAGGAGCCAGGTGAGGTGGCTCACACCTGTGTCCTACCACTCTGGAAGGCCAAGGCAGAAGGATCACTTGAGCTCAGGAGTTCAAGACCAGTTTGAGCAAGAGTGAGACCCTGCCTCTGCTAAAAATAGAAAAACTAGCTGGGCACAGTGGTGTGTGCCTGTAGTCCCAGCTACTTGGGAGGCTGAGGAAAGAGGATTTCTTGAGCCCAGGAGTTGGAGGTTGCTGTGAGCTATGATGACACCACTGCACTCTACCCAGTGCAACAGAGCAAGACTAGGTCTCAAAAAATTAAATAATACATACATACATAGGCTGAAAAAGCTCAGGCAATATTTTGGTGAACACGTCTTACAGTGGAGCTATCTCACACAAAGAATACTAACTAACCCACCTTCTCCTGTTTTGACTTCGCAATGAGCTCTTCAATCAGTTCCTTCCGTGACTTTGGTTGTTCTCCCTCCTCACCTTCCTGTTGAAAGTTCTTTGTATGAAGGAGCCTGCTGCCTCCTCCAAAGTGCGTAGCAGTTAGCTCAGCTGGAGACAAAAAGCAGAAAACACCATGGTGACACCCAGGCTGTCTGGGAAGCACTTTTTTTAGTACTCTGCCAACATTTCCCCAAGAGCAGTCTTAAGAATTCCACATCCAAGAATAAAGTTCTCACACTCAGCTGGCCTGAGACCACAGGCACATTGACTGGCACTTAAGAAATACCCAAGATGAGCCATTCCAGGAAAACCAAGACCCATTAAATTACCAAGTGGCCATAATCCAATTGACTGGAAACATCAAGCACCCATTTTTTAATTGTGTTCGTTTTTGAGAAAGACTGGCAAACCGAGGAGAAAAGCTGGACCCAGAGTCTCGCGAGCGAGCAGGGTCCGGATTAGTGACGTGAGGAGTTCCACCTGATCCTCCCACTGCCACAGGCAGGACATGGGGACTCAGCAACCCAGAGCTGACAGCAGGAGCAGGAATCACTAAGAGTCACCAACCTTCATCCTGCCCTATTTGCCAGAGCAGGAGAGAAATAAACATTGTGGGAATCATCAAATTTGGAGCAGAAAGAAACCTTAAAAAATCCAAATTCTCATATGAAAAACCAGAGGCTTGGATGTAAAGTGATTTACCAGAAGTCTCACACCAGAACAGAAACGAAACTGCTCAGGCCCCCGACCAGCAGAGCCTGGCCCACCAGGCTAGTCCGTCCCTGTCCCTGCCTGCTCCTGTCGTGCTCCCTTGCCAAGGCTGCTGTCTGGCTAACTCAAACACAACCTGCTCCCTGGCCATACCTGAGCAGGGAGACGAATGGTGGACAGAACACACATTATCTTCAAAACTGCAAACTTCAGGTGGGCTCTGGTCGCCATCTGCCAGTCCTGGCCCATGTTCCAGTCCACACTCTTGTGCACCCCAGGCTGCCCACCTCTTGTCCTTTCATACCCTCTGCAGGTCCTGCCTCCCCCTCACTCAGCGCTGTCTAGGCCACAGAGAAAACCGAAGCCCTCAGAAGAGAAACTGCTGAACCACAGAGTGCTCTGGGCTCTCCCCCAGCTGCTCTGCACCATCCAGGGCCAACCCTGTCCCGCGCACTCAATCCCATCCTTGGCCCAAGCAAATCTACCCTTGTTTCCTGCATCAAGTTTTCTCATTCTCTTGGACTGTTCTTTCATACCCCACCTCGTGTCCCTCCTTGCATTTCTCGGGCCCCCTTACAAAGAGTCCCCCAGGGTTGCCTCTACTCCACCTGCAACCCCTCCTCTCCTTTCTCTTCCCTCCTCTGAAATGATTTACAGTTCAGTTCTTGGTCCTCCTCTCAACATCAGCAATGCCCGACACATTCGTCACTCCCTCCTAGAAAAAGTTTCTCCACTTGCTTCCGGCCAGGGCCTAACTGGCAGCTCCTGGCTCAGTCTCTCCTCCAACTCCGAGGGCTGCAGCTCCCACTACGTCTTTTCTAGCCACTCTATTCCCTTTGCTGCCTCATTTAGTCTCTGTGCTGACAACTTCCAACTCCTGTCTCTGGCCTGTATCCCTCCCTCAACTCCAGGCTCCAAGTGCTCTTCTGATAATGCCCCTTGGATATGTAACAGGAATTTCCAAGCCCCCAAACCTGTTTCTCCCACAGTCTTCTTCAGCCCCACGAAAGTGACTGTCTTTCCAGTCACTTAGGCCAAAATCCCTGGAGTCATCCTTGGTTCTTATACTCAACCCCACACCTATATCCAATTCATTAGGAGGTTCAGTTGGCCTTGTCCCATGTAATTCCGCGGCTCAAATGACTCCAATGACTCCTTTTCTTGAGTAAAAGCCAAAATCTCTCCCGTGGCCCAGGAAGGCCTGGTCCTCCTCTTACTAACCCTCCCCTCCTCCCCACCCACCTTCCACTACCCCAATCTCAAGCCCCTTGAACATGCTGTTCCCTCTACAGGACACTCTTTGCCACACAGTCCTCAGGGCTCTGCAAACACCACCGCTCAGTGAAGCTGAGGCCACGCAATGGCATGCCCCTCCTGGCTTTACTTTTACTCCACAGCACTTTCGCCTTCAACTGGACAGCATCACGTAGCACTGTGTTTGCCGTCTGGGTCTCCCCAGTAAAACATGAGCTGCAGGAAGGCAAGGCATTTTGTGTTTCGTTCACTGCCATTACCCCAGAACTGAGAATGGTGCCTAACACATAAACTGGTATTTTATGGATGGATGGCTGGATGGATGAATGGATGAATGAATGAATGATTCCTATGCTTCCTGGAAAATTTAGCATACCAGAAAACATTTCTCATTTAGTGTTCTAGTAATTCAAAGTTGTTCACAATTATTATTGAAAAGGAAAATATGCAAAGCACCAATTAATAAGGTTGTATTAATTATATAAAAAATTCAGAAAAGGATTCTTAAAAAAAAGTTCTCCATTACGTGTTTTTCAGAACGTCTGTATTCCAAGTGTGAACAACAAATGGCAGCTACAGTTTGGAAGTCAGGCCAACTGGGACTGGAAGTCCAGCTCTACTTGGCTGTGAGGCCCAAGCAAGTCACCAACTCATCCTCAGCCTCAGCTTCCACAGCGGTAAAGTGGGGTGACATCTACCACACAGGGCTATTTTAGGGATTAAACTCTCCTAGTCTAAGAGAACATAATATGTTACATAGTTGAACAAAATGGATTTTGTTTCCTCATGACTCATTTTTAAAAATTATAGGAAATATATTTATTTTCAAATGTAAGAGGTTTTCTTTTATAAATTACCTGGGTTTTGGTGAGCTCATAATCAAAATCAAAGGATAGGAAATCTCAAATGAATCGCTGAATTCCCAGGATTCTGTTATCAGAAGAAACAGAACCCTACTTCCCTCTAGTCACGCAGCATCACGGTCCTCCTGGTGGCAAGGATGCTGCTGCTGCTCACCAAACACGAACCAAGGCAGTCCACCTTTGGTCACAGTGAATTATGATCCCCAAGTAAATGCATTTTACAGCTAAGGGTATACAAAAAGTCCTGAACAATGAAAAGTGCAAAGAGAAAGGCACAGAGGATGAAACTACTAGCCATTCCCTTTATAACCATGAAGCTCTGGCGGAGTCAGAGGCCTATTCCTGGTGCTGTTATGTGGAACAGTGGGTTCTGCACCACAAGCTGCCTTAACTCCTAAACCTTCTGCCCCCTGGATTATCCAAATATCCAAAGGTAAGCCCAGGCTTTAATTCCTTAGCTTTCCACACACTAAAAAGACAAAAGGTTGATCAGTTTTAGTTTTGTGCGGCTTTGTTTTGAAAAATGGGACCTACTCTGACTTAAAAGGAATACAAACTAATTAATGACAATGACAGCAACTTTACAAACAGGGCCCAAGACAGTCAGACTTAGAGTCCTAAACTCAGTTCAGTTGTATATTATTTATTTTTTTTTTTTTGAGACAGACTCTCACTCTGTTTGCCTGGGCTAGAGTGCTGTGGTGTCATCCTAGCTCACAGCAATCTCAAACTCCTGGGCTCAAGCGATCCTTCTGCCTCAGCTTCCCGAGTAGCTGGGACTACAGGCATGCGCCACCATGCCCGGCTAATTTTTTCTTATATTTTTAGCTGTCCGATTAATTTCTTTCTAATTTTAGTAGAGACGGGGTTTCGCTCTTGCTCAGGCTGGTCTTGAACTCCTGAGCTCAAGCAATCCGCCCGCCTCGGCCTCCCAGAGTGCTAGGATTACAGGCGTGAGCCACCACGCCTAGCCCAGTTGTATATTAATGCTTTTTAAAGCCAAAACTTAATGTTTCATGTTATTATTTACTGATAAGAAGCTCAATATTATCTCCCTCACAAAACTGCTATAACTGGTTCCACAGTAAATAAAGACTAAAAGAACTACAAAAACACCACTGGTATGGTATTAGGTCAGAACCTATAAAACAGCAGGCAGCAAAGCAGTGCAGTTGAGTGCAAAAGACCCTTCTTAGGAGTCAGGCAGGTGGGTTTTATGTGACTCCTGGGTTGGGCAAATCATCTTACCTCTCTCTCAGCTCATGAATAATACAAGCTATTGTGAGGTTCAAGTAAGATAATGGATATTAATGTGCTTTCTCAGCCCATAAAAGCACCCAGAAGTTCTGAAATATAAAAAAAAAGAAAAAAAAAAAAAAAACCTCAAAGATGGTCACATGTGGAATTTATTGAGAGGTTAATGATCAGTGAACTTTTCTGCGACAACTTTTTCTAGAGGAGAAAGTCACACAGTGAACAGACCGTCCCTGGCTCTAAGACCCCAGGCCCACGTGGCACCCCGGCCTCACCAGAAAGTGTTCCTCGTTCCTCAACATCGCTGTCGCTATCCACAATGTCATTATGTTTCTCAATGTCTGCCAAAGACTGGCCATAATGCGTCAATTCCTCATCTTCATTTAGGTTGTAGATGCTTTTTTTCTCATGATGTCGCTGACAGAAGAGAAAAAAAAATCAGTTTCCTAAATTACCACATTCACTTCATAGCAAAAAACAATTATTTTTCCATTATATGTGAATATGACAATGCAGCCTAAGCAGCCTTAGGGAATATTCTAAGTCGTCTGAGCAATGAGTCAGACATAAACAGAGCTCACGGAAGGGAATTCTTAAATATGTCAATAGGCCAGGTAAGCCACTGGTAAATCATGCAGTCTTACCCCCCAGCCACGCTTCTCAGTCCACTGGCTCTCCACTCAACTCCAGTACACAATGCCGCCATTTACTATGGTTAAGATATTTATCCATTCAACTAACATTTGCAGAAGGTTGCTTCTGCTTTAGCCTAGCCAGAAAAGGTATAGGATTCAAGAGCTATCCCCTGTACCCAGTGGGTGAGTGCCCATGAACGTGTAAATGAACGAAGGGGAGAAACAGCTTCCATCTTGGGCTTGATCTCAGTGTAAAACGTACAGCAAACACCCTCCTCCAATTTTTTTCCATACCTGTTGTTCCAGAGCAAACCTCTTCATCATCTTTTCTTCTGCACTTATGTTGCTATTGTACTCCCCAAAGCGTTTATCTCTAAATACATTGGATTTATCTCTTTCTTTGTACTCCTTTAGTAATGTCTGTGTACGCTGAAAAACAGATTATAAAACAATCTCACAAAAAAAATTCTTGTGATTTCCTCCAAAAGGGACATTTTTTTTTGGGTGAGGGGGAGACAGGGTCTTACTCTACCACTCTGGCTGGAGTGCAGTGGCATGATCACAGCTTACAGCAAACTCAAATTCCTGGGCTCAAGCGATCCTCCTGCCTCAGCCTCCTGAGTAGCTGGGACTACTCAGTCACACAACGTGATGCCTGGCTAATTTTTCTATTTTCTGTAGAGATGCGGTCTCACTCTCACTCAGGCTGGTCTCGAACTGCTGGGCTCTAGTGATCCTCCCACCTCAGGCTCCCAGGGTGCTAGGATTACAGGTGTGAGCCACTGTGCCCGGCCAGAATGGTGCATATTTTAAAGTTCAGAGCTATGCACTGTGATGTCAAAGTTCATACAGAATCTGCTTTCATCCATGGTAAACTTTCCCTACTAGGAACAGAATTTTGAGAAGAGAAAACCAACTCACTCTCAATGATAATGGAGTAATCACTTTATTTTCCCCTTTAGAGTTTGTCTGTCAGTGCTGAAAGGAAGAGCAAAAAGCACACTAGCCAAGCTAAAGACATGAACTGTTCTTCCAGCCGCCTTATGGTTTAAGCAAGTGTGTACTTTAGGCTGGATTCATTTGGAAAAGCGGAGTAGGTTTAGATCCCTTCTATCATGGAGGAGGGTGGTTATTTCCCATCAAAGGTGCTCCTAGGAAATATACAGTTGTGTCTTCCTGTGTGAGGTACAAGACCATAAACAAGCTGATCACCTGGGGTCACAGTCTCTCTAGACATTATGCTCCAGAACATCAAAAGCAGCAATATTTTAAATAGACAATTCAACAGCTAATAGCAAGTATCAAATAATCTGGTATTTTCCCAGTAGCAATAACAAACAAGTTCAACATTATCCAAAGTTGGTTGCCCTTGAGGTTGAATTCCCTAAAATAGGGAGAGGACAAAGGAAGGTGGGGAATGAGGGCAGCCTCAGTGACGTGAGGTGGCTATATGAGGAAGTTTTCCCCATTGCAGAAATCCTTATATTTGCTAAGGGACTGCCATTTCACCAGAGTTTATACGGCAACCAGGGACAAAAGAAATTGGTACCAATCATGACACAACTGGATCACTTGAAATGATCCAATTCCATAGTTTTACAAACCCGCCACAAAGTAGACACCTTGGCAGAGATTTGAAACCTCTGATCTAACCTCAGAATTGAATGTCTCTTGCATTCTTCGGGATTCCTCTAATTTGTGAAAAGCCACTTTGACAGATGCACACATGTGGTGGGAGGGAGAGACAGGGTCAGAGATGAACTAGAGGTTAAGGAACCCACCTTTAAGGTCAAAAACAAAGAGGTAGAAGAGGAGAGAAAAGGAGAGTGGGAGTGGAAGGTGTTAAGCAGCAGCCAGGCAGGAGCAGAAGACACTAAGTGAAGGAGAAAGCAAGCACTGGCTGTGCCTGATTTAGATTTAGAGCACATTCCATTTGGGGAGGTCACCAAAGTGTTAACAATGTGGAAGGGGAAAGTGATGGGAAGAGAACAGCTTTCTTATTTCACTTCAAAATATGAATACGGTATTTCAATTAAAATGCATCAAAAACCCCTCTGCTGCCTAAAAAGTAGGAAGCCATCAACTAGTTCAATAAATACTTCCAAGGCAATTTCCATTTTTTCAATTACGTTTCATGAACCAGTTTCTCTGCAAAAGACCTGGGTTATTAAACCCTTGTAACTTCTACTGTGGTATTTAGTTCAGGTGCTAAACAAAATTTATTAAAAACACCCTGGGCACAACTTCCTGATGCTTTTGGACTAGAGCCCCAAGTGGACCAGAGGGTTCCACTGCTGTCACTCTGTTCTTACCACTTCTTTTGTTATGACCAGTCCAGCTCAGTAAGGGGTGGGGAAGGAATGAGGAAGAACAAGATCCTGTTGGGTGCCAGCAATAAAGGTTTCATTTGCCACACACAGTACTGTATTAGGTTAAGCTCTCTGAAACCTACGCAGTTCCTCATTTGCAGAATAAAAATTAAAGTGATAAGTCACTATTTAAATCACAAGGTCTGGCTGGCAATCAAATGCGAGAACACACATGAACATGAACATGAGCGCGCGCGCGCGCACACACACACACACACACACACACACACACACACACACCACAACACCAGGATGGTGGACAGACTCAAGTCCAGACCTATAGTGACCACAAGATCTGGAATCTATTCGTTGTTCACAGATTGGAGATGACCTCAACAACATCACATGGGTTGGCCTATACTGCTAGATGAACACCCTGTATGAACAGAGGCTGCTTAGACGCTACATGGCGAAGACTTCCTCAGCCTAACCCTGCAAAGAGAGGGAGCTACTAATGATAGTGACAGACACTTCCACCAGGAAGGAGGTGGGTGGGGCAAGGCATCAGCCATCTCTGTGCCTGTAAAAACATTAGTTCTCATTATCTGGGATTTGATTCTATGGGTAAATTTTAGTGAACATCCCTTAGGCAAGCAGTCCCTGACCTTTTTGGCACCAGGGACTGATTTCATAGAAGACAATTTTTCCACGGATTGAGGAGGGTGGAGCTCTGCAGCCCAGGTCCTAACAGGCCAGGGACTTGGTTGGGGACTGCAGCCTTAGGCCATAAATACATAAATTCAGTATGATTTCACAGTACCTATTACAGTTTAGGAAAGAAAAGAAATAGGATAATGCAGGATAACCTAGGAACTAATTGTGTTTGCAACTACTAAGTAAGTCTAATACTAATATAGGTAAACTCACTTTCAAATGATTATTTCTTAACCACTCTCCTTCCTAACAGTCAGGTTAATACTTTTGATGAAATAAACTGAAATAATAAACCACTTAGTATTATCAGGTCTGATTTTTAGGACAGAAAACAAAGTTGTGTGTGAGAAACAGGTTAAAGCAGTTTCCCCAGTTCCACTGACCCTCTCAGGCAGGGGAATGAACTTCTGAGGGAAGTCTCAACAACTCTGCATGTTTTCATCATAATATCCTTTCCTTTCCTTTTTAATTTAACCATTTGTAATCCTTACTGATTCTTCCTATTGATTTCAAAGGTAGGCTCTTTCACATTTTAACAAACACAAAGTGACACAAAGTCTAATGGAAACTCTCCTTAGCCACTCTGGTTGGGATCAGCCTCAGGGCCAGCAACCAAGACTTATTTACCTTTAAATAATATGAGTAAGTATGCCAGATTTATGCATGCTAAATAGAACATTTAACCTAGGCTCAGCGACATTGGGGATACTCAGAATGCAATTCTGTCTGTAATAGATTTTGAGTTGCCCCACACAGATGGGGACACTCCCAAAGTAATGTGCTCCAGTGATCCTGCATATAGTGATGTGTATACCACCTGGTCTTTACTGCCAGTAAGCCAATAAAATGCCAAAAGGCACAGGTGGCACTGAAAGGTACACATTCTGGAGTTCCAGACCAGAAGAAAGCAATCTCAGTTCCACTCTCTTCTCGCAGAAGAAGTAAGTAGGGGAAAAAAGGCCTCTCCTAATGAGCTCTTCTTGTTCTTCACACAGGGTAGACGGAAAAGCCCAGGTTTTTGAGACACAGTGAGAGCCAGACAACAACTCTTCCCTCATTAGGCGAACACCAGTGGGCTACTAAGGGTAATAAGTAGAACGAAATATTTTGCGAGCGTAGGGGCCGTCCCTGGGCAAAATTGGCTTAAGCCCAGAGTCAGCGAAACTGGGTGTGCTCTCCTTGGCACCAGAGGTCAACAGGTCCGCACACAGCCTGTTGGACAAACAGAACTATTCCTCATGACAGATAGCTTTATGATAGATAACCAAGCGCCTGGGATCTTGCAAACAAGCCAAGGCATCTCATTGTCCTGCATACGGTAATGAGATAAAGAAGTTAAGATACAAGAAGTTAAGACGCAAACGTCTGCTTCCCTTAAGGAATCGTCTGGAAGGAATGAAAATGTGTTTCCTCAAGACGCCCAAGGTAGTCACGTACCAGGAAGTAGCTGCCGGACATAGAAAAAGTATATAATAAAGCGACTGGTAGAACTGTCTACTGCAGTCTTGTAAGTCTTGTGTGTGTCTGTGTGTTTCTTTCTGTGTCCATCCCCTGTTCTGCAATCCGGGCCGCGACATGCGAGGAAGACCACATTCACATAACTTTTATTACGGTATATTGTTCTAATTGTTCTATTTTATTATTAGGTATTGTTGGTAATCTTACTGTGCCTAATTTACAAACTTTATCATAGGTATGTACATATAAGAAGAAATAGTATATACAGCTTAGTACCATCTGTGGTTTCTGGCATCCACTGAGGGTCTTGGAACATATCCCCTATGGATAAGGGGGGACTACTGCGTGTTTTATAAATGTGATATATTACTAAACCTGTAATCTTTTTATAATGAGGTAAAAATAATAAATATTGCTTTTAAACATCTGCCAGGCTAGGCAAGCCCTGCCTGTGTGTAAGAGGCAGGACTTGCGCGTGCACACCTCGGACCATCAGGTGACCTTCAATGGGGCAGAAGTAAAAAAAAAAAAAAATATTAGGTTATTAAGTATGAAATGTCCAATTTCCTTAAGTACTAAGTTTGACAGTTGATATCTGACATTTTTGTTTTATTTTTATTGTGAAGGTACATTCTCAGTCTTTCAAATGCACGTGTTGGCTTATGATTATCTTTCAGATTTTTTTTAGAGCAATTTTTGTGAAACCATGGATAAGTCAAAAATTCGTGTTATCTTCAAATATGAGTTCTGTTGCATAACCAATGCAGCGCAGACAGCTTGAAATATCAAAGAAGTGTTTGGGAAGGATGTGGTTAATGAATGCACAGTACATGGATGGTTTCAGAAGTTCTGTTTTGGTGATTTTAATCTTGAAAATGAGCCACGTGGGTGACCTGAGACAAAGGAGGATAATGATAAGCTGAAAGCCGTACTGGAAGCGAATCCATCTCAACATACGTATGAATTAGCAACAAGGTCTGATGTTACTATTCCAATAATATTGTACCATTTGAAACAAATGGACAAGGTAAAGAAGCAGGATAGATGGGTACTGCATGAATTAAACAAGTATCAGAAGAGAAATTGTCTCGAAGCTTGCCTTTCTTTGCTGTCATGACATAAAGGCAAACCATTTCTGCATCATATTGTTATGTGTGATGAAAATGGATTATTTTTGACAATCAAAAGTGTTCAATACAATGGCTGAATAAAGATGAAGTGCTGAAACACAGTCCAAAACCAAATATTTATCCAAAAAAGCTAAGGGTGTCTGTTTGGTGGTCCAGCGCTGGTATCATCCACTACAGCTTCATGAAACTTGGTCAATCGATTGTAGTAGATGTCTGCTGCAACCAACTGGTCGAAATGATGAGGATGCTTGCGATTAAGCAGCCGAGATTGGCCAATAGAGACAGGTCGATCCTCTTGTAAGACAATGCTCAACCACATGTTGCACAAACAACGCAGCTCAAACTACGAAGCCGGACTTGGAAACTCTCTGTCATCCACCATATTCATCAGTCATGGCGCCAACTGACTACCACTTCTTCCAGGGTTTGGACCACTTCTTCCAAGGAAAAATATTCCATTCTCAACAAGCTGTGGAAAACACTTTTTGCGATTTCATTGCCACTTGCTCTCCAGGCTTCTTTACTGCTGGCATAAACAAGTCATCATTAGGATGGCAAAACTGTGTCGACAGATCAGGTGCATACTTTGATTAATTGAACTGCTTCTTGCTTGAGATATAATAAACTACACTTTTGATTCAAAATTGGGCATTTCATATTCATTGACAAGAAATGGTGTAAACATTAGTCAACTAATAGTTGACAAGAAATGGTGTAAACATTTTCAGGCTATATTTAACTCAAGAGGAAGGAGTCAGGGCAGACAGCAAAACATAAAGGAGGCCCACATTTATGGTAGATCCTGCTTACACAGCTCTACAAACAAGTCACACACCCACTGTCCAGAGGCTCTTTAAGTCTACAACACAGAGGCATCACAGCTGGCAGAGGAGAATCCTTGCCCGCTCAACATACATCTCCAAAGGCCTCAGACCAGCACCTGAGGGGCACAGAGAAATTACCTAGGACAGAAACAGGGTGTCTCACTCATCAGGACAGCTTACCAACCCACAGGAGCTCCGGAGGGCACCTCACATAGGCCTAGCAGGTGACCTTGAGAGTGTGTACACAGATTCCTACCAGCTCCACAACCTCCTGGCCAGGACTTTGGAAGGTGCTTAACCCCCGTCCCCCAGGGACCACATCTGTAGAAGGGAGAGAACATAGTACCCACCTAGGTCAGCTGTCAAGAGGATTATGAGTTAACAGGAGAAGATGGCTTAGGACAGAGTCGGGCACAGGGTAACTGCCTAAGCGTGTAAACGTCAAGCACTGAGTCTGGCTTTACTAACAGCTCAGTCCCACCACTTCCGACCTGAAGAAAGTGAGACAACGGCTCCTTGCCTCAGTTTCCTCATGTATAAAATGGGAAAATAACAGTACTTCCCCCTCATAAGGCTGACTGTGAAGATTAAATGTGGATTTTGTGGCACAGTGCCCAACCCACTGTAAGGAATCAATAACTATATTAATAACTGCTATGCTATAAAGTGATGTACTGGGACTGGCACCTGGCAGTCTTGACACAAAGCTGCCCTCTTATTTCCATCTGAGTGCCCAATGTGCTCTGACTGACCAGTGGAGAAAAGACAATCGGGACAGCACATTTACTGCCAAGGGAGCAGCACACATGAAAAGTTCCAGGCCTACTGCGCCAGCCCCCTGTACCATTACACACATACCAAGTTATGACTCAAATGGACGATCTGCTGCCCCTCAGACAGCCCTGAACTCCGCACTCTTCAGTACGCTGGGACAATGTGCCTTCATGCGTGTTTCCCCTCAACCCATGAACAGCTCACTCACCCTGCAGGACTTGAATGTGATTTCGTCTACGAAGAATTTTCTATTACATTTTCTTCCTGTCCAATCTCTTTTTTTTTTTTTTTGAGACAGAGTCTCACTGTGTTGCCCGGGCTAGGGTGCCATGGCATCATCCTAGCTCACAGCAACCTCAAACTCCTGGGCTCAAGCGATCCTCCTGCCTCAGCCTCCCAAGTAGCTGGGACTACAGGCATGCCCCATCATGCTCGGCTAATTTTTTCTATATATTTTTAGTTGTCCGATTAATTTCTTTCTATTTTTAGTAGAGATGGGGTCTCACTCTTGCTCAGGCTGGTCTTGAACTCCCGAGCTCAAACAATCCGCCCGCCTCGGCCTCCCAGAGTGCTAGGATTACAGGCATGAGCCACCGCGCCCGGCCCCTGTCCCGGCCCCTGTCCCGGCCCCTGTCTGATCTCTTAAGGCACTCAGGTTCTACTTTTGATCTGCATTTCTATCATTAGCCAAGCACCGGGCATTCAAAGAACAGTAGCAATGACCCTCTCAGGCCTTTAGCACAAAGCAGGGAGGTGGACATGCCAGATCCTAGAGGTTTAGCAACCTGTTTGATCGCGGCTATGGAGCCTGGGAAAGTAACAGAAGTGGTGACCTGGCTGGCCCGTTATGGACCTTGGGAGGTAAGGCAGGCCTTTTTGGACAACGCAAGAGTATGCAAGAGATGAAGCAAGAACAACAGCCAGATTGTGAAGGAGTTTGAGAATAACACGCCAAGAAGTTTAATAGCTAGTATTGCTCACGCCTGTAATCCTAGCACTCTGGGAGGCTGAGGTGGGAGGATCCCTTGAGCTCAGGAGTTTGAGACCAGCCTAAGCAAGAGCAAGATCTGGCCTCTACAAAAATACAAAATTAGCCAGGTGTGGTGGCAAGCGCCTGTAGTCCCAGCTACTAGGGAGGCTGAGGCAGGAGGACTGCTTGAGCCCAGGAGTTTGAGGTTGCAGCAAGCTATGATGACACCACCGCACTCTATCCAGAGTGACAGAGCAAGACTCTGTCAAACACACACACAAACAAACAAAATAATAGCTAGTATGTAGAAAACACTTAATATGTGCTAAATGCGCTATCTTATTTCATTCTTATAAACCACCGTGAAAAGTAAGATGTACATTATCTCTACTTTAGAAATGAGAAAACTTCCTGAAATTAAAGTATGCAAAATAAAGAAGATGCAGTTTTACACAAAAAAGAAAAAAGAAAAGCGAGGAAACAATCCAAGTGCCCATCAATACATGAGTAGATTAATAAAATGTGCTGTTTGTATACCACGGAGTTCTACTTAGCCACAAAAAACAATGGTGATCTAGTACCTCTTGTATTATCCTAGATAGAGCTGGAGCCCATACTACCAAGTGAAGTATCACAAGATGGAAAAACAAGCACCACACGTACTCACCATCAAACTGGTATTAACAGACTTAACTAACACTTAAGTGCACATATAGTAATAACATTCATAAAGTGTCGGGCAGGTAGGAGCAGGGGAGGAGGGATGGTATATTCACACCTAATGGGTGCAGTGCACACCATCTGGGGGATGGACACACTTGAAGCTCTGACTCGGGTGGGGCAAAGGCAATATATGTAATCTAAACATTTGTACCCCTGTAATTTGATGAAATTAAAAAAAAAAAAAAGAAACGAACGAGAAAACCGAAGCTCAAGTGGTGAAGGCACATGTGTCTATTCTACAGGGCACACTATCCTATTCCCCTATGCCTACTGTTCACCCAGCCCTGGGGTAGGTATGAAGGACTCTTACTGAAGTCAGTTTCAAGTCTGTCTTGCCTGTTACACACGCTGTCATCTCCTTGCACTAAGGATGATATGTGATTTGATGCAAAGATGTGGATTGCACACTGTGTGACAACATTAGCTCCTGAAGGCAGGGGCCAGCTCTCATTTACCTTTATCTCCCAGCAGCTAGAACAGAGCTTAAATAGAAGCACACAGTGTAGCACAAAGGCTTTGCAGACATTAAAGACCTAAATGCATGCCCCAGCCCTTACCAGTTGTGTGACCTTAGGAAATTTATTTCTCCTTTCTGTGTCTTAATTTTTCACCAACCTACTAACGTATCTTTACCAGTAACAATAAATACTTAAAAAAAAAACCCCATGTCTCCTAAGTTGCATACAGGATGGCAGTTGCTGAACTGAGTTTGAAATGAAGGTAAATAATACTGTGGGACTGGACCATAAACACAGGAAAGAAGAAAGCGATGAGACCTTCCACAGAAGGTACCGTTTCAGTTATCTCCCAAGGGACAAAGTCATGTGCCTCCATGGAGAGGGAGATACATTCATTCTCCAAACATCTCAGAAGCATCCTGTGTAAGCTCTCATCCATGGACCTTAGGTCGGTAGTGCTCACAGTCTAAGTGAGGAAGGGTTAAAACAAGTACAAGACGCCACAGCAACTCAGAAGTGATTAACTATGCCAGAGGCAGCTGGAGGAGTGACCAAAAACCACGTGTGGAGGGTCTCAAGAAGGGACAAGAGTTTTCCAGGAGAAAGTCATTCCAGATCGTAGAAAAGTTGAGGCACGGAGTTTAAAAAGTCAATACTGCAAGAGCGAGACCCTGTCTCTAATAAAAACAGAAAGAAATTGGCTGGACAACTAAAAATATACAGAAAAAATTAGCCGGGCATGGTGGCGCATGCCTGTAGTCCCAGCTACTCGGGAGGCTGAGGCAGGATTGTTTGAGCCTAGGAGTGTGAGGTTGCTGTGAGCTAGGCTGACGCCACGGCACTCCCTCCAGCCCGGGCAAAAGACTGAGACTCTGTCTCAAAAAAAAAAAAAAAAAAAAAGTCAATACTATGTAACTATCACGGTCTCCATTTTACAGACGAGGAAACTGAGGCACAAGGAAGTACGCAGCTAGCCAGCGTGGGGCCCCGATCCTGGCAGTCCGCGCTATCCCGAGCTAGTTCAAAGCGCAGGGGCGGCGGCCGGGGCGGGGAGGGAGGCCCACGGCGGGCAGGGGACGCGGCCCGCTTACCTTCCTGATGGCCCGCGCGCGGGACACGCCGGGCAGTCCCACATCGTGGCGCGTCTTCCTGCCCAGGATCTGAAACTTCTGCCTGTTGACTTTCACTTCGAACGGGTTGGGGCAGGCCTTCACCGGGTCTCGCCGCGCCCCCAACGCCTTCCTTCGCGCCCCGGCCGCCTTCGCCTTCCCCATGGCGCACACGCCGTCGCACCCCTAGGCGCCGGTGCCTCCCAGGTTTCCGAGACACAGTGGAGGTAAGCCCGTCCGGCGACCCTAGCTGCGGAAAACTGCCGGCTGCGGAGCGCGTCTCCTCGGCAACACGTGCTGAGCCGCGGGGCAGCACCCAGCGTCGTCTCGCGGTAGCTGCGCAAGCTCCCGGAGATCGCGAGTAGACAGGTCCGGGAATTGCAGTATTGCCAGGCTTCCGCTCAGGAGTAGGCTGAAGGACTACAACTCCCAGCAGGCCACGCCCCCGCGGCCCGTCGCGTCTTCCCGGCGCGGAGCCTTCTGGGAGCTGTAGTACCCCGCGAGGCGCCGCAAGCACCTCGGGCTTGGAAGCAAGGGGAGACCTCCGGCGCCCTCTTCTGGAAAGCCGTTAGCGCGGAGCCGGCCGGTGTGCGAGTAGCGGGCGACGGCGGCAGCGGCGGCGGCAGTAGCTGTCGCCGCCCCGCCGCCAGGGGTGGCGCCCCTGCCAGTGAGCCCCTCGGCGATGACTCGGGGTTGCCGGGGGCCAGGCCCTGAGGAGGAAGTTGCACGCGCTGGGCGAGGGCGTTGGGGCTGAGAGGAGCCGGAGCGAACAGCGCGGCGGCGGTGACAGCGGAGACTCGCGGCGGCCGGGCTGCCCGCTCCCCTCGCCCCGGCCGTCCCCTCGCTGGGGCCCGCGGCGAGGCCTCCCCGGGCCGACCTCCGCGCCGGCGGCGGCGGCGGCGGCG
>NW_012150385.1:3098526-3100285 GCF_000956105.1 Propithecus coquereli | reverse complement strand
CCCCCCCCGGAAGCCCCGACCTTCTCAGGGGAACCTGGATCCCCGCAGAGCCCGACCTTGGGTCCGGGCAGAGGTTTCTCAACGAGTGGTCAACTTGGGCCGCCCTCTGGCCCGGGCTGCTCCAGCCATCGCGTCCACCCCATCCCGAACCTCCCGGCCCAGGTGAAGGTAGCCTGTCCTCTGCTCCTCTTAGTGTGGCCCTGTTTCTCAGTGCTGCCCGCTCGATGCGACCTCGGTCACAATGTTAATTCCGCACGGCGCAGGCAGTGTCCCGTTGGTGTTGGGTAACCCACAATCCCAGGGAGGGAGGGGGCCCGAAAAAAGACTCGTGCCTTTAAGGTGTTTAAAAGGCTAACAGGAGTAGGCTGGAAACTACCCCTGGCAAGAACCTTCCAGTAGTGACTTTAGACTCTGTTATCTTAACATAGCTGCTTGGTTTTGAGGTTTGATCTGGGCTTATGGTGTGTAAAGTGCGCTTTAGCATGGCGCGGTGACAGATGGACCAGTTGGTTAAGAACTCACCCTTTTATCAAATATGAAAGCATCTTCTGCGGGGAGACCCCGGGAGTCCTCTGTCTTGGACCGCGTCTCTCCCTTTCCTGTCTCTGTAGAAGTTCCCATGCCAGCCTCGGTAGTTCTTCACGTCCCTGGACACACAGCAAGGTGGTGATTCCTCCATTTCGTTGCATGATGGAGCAGCTATTTGATCTTTGTGCTCCAGAAAAGGATAAATACCGGCTGAAGATACCACACCGCCAGCACTGCGTATTTAAAACACAATCTGGCGCGCACCTGTGGTCCCAGCTACTGCCGGGAGGCTGAGGTGGGAGGATCCCTTGAGCCCAAGAGTTAGGGGTTACATTTAGCCATGATGGGGCCACTGCACTCTAGCATGGGGACAGAGCGAGAAAAAAAGTAGTTGAAAACAGAGACTTCACCCTTTCAATATTTTTGTGCACTAATTCACATTTTGAGTAGAAGAACTGAGGATGGGTGGGAAGAGAACCAGTTTTGGTTTTCTCTTAAGACAGGGCGTCCCAGAGCAATATGAACTCTCTTTGCCTCTCTTTCAGTGGAGCATGTGACTGTGCCTCTTGTTCCTCACTCTAAACTCCAAATTGGTCATGGAAGTGAATTATCCTCAGTGGATGTCAGGTTGAGGCTGAAGTAGTTTTCACTCTACCTTCATATCTGGGTATAATGTACAAAAAGGGAATATTATACCAGGCAGACTTCCTTACAGTGGGCAGAGATTAGTGCTTGAAGCACATATACTAAAATTGGAACCATACAGAGAAGATTAGTATAATAAAGAAAATGCTGCAGACATTAGATAATGTGGTAAACATAAGTCCTCTATAAACGCTAAATAATGTAAAACCAGTATTTTCTGCCACACATCCTAGGACCACAGTGATAGCTTCAAAAATGAGAGTTTTAACTTCTGTTCCCTTAAGTATCTCATATTGACTCCATGGTGTTGTGATTCTTATTAGGTCTACCCCCAATGAGCTGGAGTATTTACTCCTGTATTCGAAGAATCATTATGTACAATTTCATTAATGTCCAGAGAAGTTGGATATGAAATTATCAGAAATATATAGGCCGGGTGCGGTGGCTCATGCCTGTAATCCTAGCACTCTGGGAGGCCGAGGCGGGAGGATTGCTTGAGCTCAAGAGTTCGAGACCAGCCTGAGCAAGAGCAAGACCCCGTCTCTACTAAAAAAATAGAAAGAAATTGTCCAAACAACTGAAAATA
>NW_012150385.1:3086847-3098464 GCF_000956105.1 Propithecus coquereli | reverse complement strand
GGAGGCTGAGGCAGGAGGATCGCTTGAGCCCAGGAGTTTGAGGTTGCTGTGAGCTAGGCTGACGCCACGGCACTCTAGCCAAGGCAAGAGAGTGAGACTCTGTCTTAAAAAAAAAAAAAAAAAGAAAGAAATATATGGATATATGCTGAGTGTTGTTCATATTTTAGGGCTGTTTTCCCAAACTGATAATTGTGTATGTTTATTTACTTTAGAGCATCTCCCAGGAAGTATCTTCTCATACACATATCTGTTCATGGGTAGCTCCTTGTTTAGTTTCTCTGGTTAATGTGTTAGAAAATTCACTACTTATTTATTTACTTATGTATATATTTTTCAGAGACAGTGTCTCACTCTGTTGCCTAAGCTGGAGTGCAGTGGCAAGATTATGGCTCATTGCAGCCTGGAACTCCTGGGCTCCTACCTCAGCCACCTGACTAGCTAGAACTACAGGCACATGCCACCACACCTGGCTAATCTTTCTTTTCTTTTTTCTTTTCTTTTCTTTCCTTTTCTTTTCTTTGCTTTCTTCTCTTTTTTTAAGAGATGGGGTCTTGTAATTTTGCCCAAGCTGGTCTCAAACTCTTGGCCTCAAGTGATCCTCCCGCCTTGGCCTCCCAAAGTGCAGAATTACAGGCATGATCCACAGCGCTGAGCCTCATTCACTCTTTATTTTCCTTTATTTCTTTATTTTTCTCCAGAGCACTTATTATCTAATGTGTTATTTTACTTATTTTTTGTTTTGTTAAGTTTTGTCCACTGGACTTCCCCTCTAAAATATAAGCTTTATGAAGAGAGGAAGTTTTGTCTGCTTTGTTCATTGTTGTATTTTTAGTGCCTAGAACATTGCCTGGCACATAGTAGATGCTCAGTAAATATTTACTGAATGAATGAATGAATGTGTGAAAAGCAGTTAAGATCATGGGCTTTGGAGCCAGCCACTGGCTTTATATCTCAACACCCTCACTTTATACTCTCTGTAAGACTTTCTGCAACTTTACTTTAGAAACTTTTTGAAACTATTTTGTACCAGGCACTAAGACTGGCTCTAGGGATACAGGGGTGAGTAAAAACAGACTTATCCTCTCCCTTCATGGAGCTAACAGTCATGGAGGAAAGTATTTAGCAAAGGTAATGTGGAGGATCATGCAGGAGGGCTTCATGGTCCAACCCTGGAAGTGGGTACATAACTTTTGTATGTTGCTTGGGCACATGGCCACTTTTAACTGCATTGGGGGCAGAGCAGCATAGTCATTAGCTGGGCAGCTACTTCTGGCACCAACTCTACATTATGGGAATGTATCTTGAATCATCATAGGACACCTGGCTCTCTGTGCCATGTCTGCCCCTCTAGCCACCAAATATCCATGCACAAACTTCTTCCCTCCCACACATCTTAATTCCTCCACAAATACTAGAATAACTGATCACACTCTGTTTCCTCCATCAAGGCCAGTTGAGGCTCCTCAGGACCCAGCAGCCCATGTAAACAACCAAATGATCTTCCCTCCTCATACCTAGTATGCAATGAGACAGCAGAGGCAGGATAACTATTATAGAAATTCCCTTTTAGAAAAAGGAAGGTTAGGGTACCCTCAGTAGACATTGGTCCATTAGTAAAGGGCCACTGTGGGGATGGGGAACATTCCTTGGTTAGCACACAGATCTGCCCTTATTTGTTAGTCACTGTGGCCCTAGGCCCCAGCCCCTGGTACATTTCCTCTGTAAGCCAGCTAAGATAGACAAATGGGTGGAATCTTCTCAGGCAATGCAGAGCTTTGTAGGTCTACTGCTACTGATTTACATTGTGGGCCTGAAGGTTGTTTGAAGGCTCAAGCAGTTCAAGTAAAAGGCCTTCTTAGTCCTGGATCTAAGTTTCTTTACCATCATAATTCTCTCAGAAATACAGTGGGCTTTTGAGCTTGTTGAATGAAGTTTGTAGGAGGCTATTGATTTGGACTGAGCTCCTGCACCAGCCCCAATAGACCAACCAAAAGGGAGTCACTCATGCTGAAGTTCCACATCATCAAGCTGAAACTAAGTTGTTTGACCTTCTGAGAAAACACAAGAGAGAGAGATCCCCAAACAGGCCAATTTAAGCCAACATGATAAGGAAGTCCCCTGTGCTTTATCCTTTACAAGGAAAGTGACTTTAAAAGGACCAGTCCACTTTTTGTTCTCTATTTCTGCCTGTTTGAGCCCTTTTCTGCCTATAAAATCAACCTCCTCTGCTCAGCTTATTGGAACACTCATTCTGTTTTATAGAATGAAGTCTTGTCCAATTCTAGAATCACAAATAAAAGCCAACTAGATCTTTAAATTAAATTTGTTGTTATTTTTTCTTTTGATGATCTAGCCCCCAGTCAGTTCCATGTGCCAGTAGTTGAACCTGTCTTTCCTAGACACATTCTCAAGCCTGAATTTTCTTTCTTTCCTTTTAATTCTTAACTCCCCAAATTAATGGGGGCTATCTTGAGGCAGCAGTTTTTGTGGGACAGTCACACCCTTATTCTACTCTGCACAGGGCTTTTGTCTGTCAAAGCCGTTTTCAGTCTTATTTTCTACTGCTTGGGGTCCAGTACCAGATGGCCTTTCATATCTTGTAAAGTCCCAAATTTCTGGTCTGTTTGTATTTCTTTTCATTGCTGCTTGCAAAACAAGCAATTCTTGCTTGAGCTCCCCTGTGTGTGTGTGTGTCTCTCTCTCATACCTTCTGAGGTGTGACCAGTAATAGCACACACTAATAATGTGTTGCTGCTGTTGAATAACATGGAGCTCCAACATCTAAGCTTATTGCTAGACCATTCTGCTTAACCAAGGTTTTCTGTTTCAAGATACCAGTATCTATATCAGTTAAACTAATACTTGCTTCTATAACAGATAAACCGTAAAATCTCTGTTATTTATGAATAAATGAGAATAGAGTTTATTTTTCATTTCCATACAGGCCATGGTGAGTGTGGTGAGGGAGGGAGTGAGTGGGTGGCCCATGCTCCATATACAGCCATTCAGGGCTCCAGGGTGACTGAAGTTAGCTTCCAAGGTCCTCCCATGTATCCCTGTCCATCTACCAGACAGAACAGTGAGACAGCATGGGGAACCATGTGGGAGATTCTTCTAGGCCAGGCCAGGAAATGGCATAATCATGTCTGTCTGCATTCTGCTGTCCAGATCTCAGTCCCATGGTCCCTCTTACTACAGGTCCCTTGTTGGGCAGCCACTTCCCAGCAGCAACTTTGTCATGAGTTTTAGGAGTTCTCTATATATTCTGATTATTAATCCCTTATCAGTTATATCATATACATACATATTTTTTCTCCCATTCCGTGGGTTGCCTTTTTACTCTATTGATAGTATCTTTTTTGTTTCTTTGTTTTTTGTGAGACAGAGTCTCACTCTGTCACCCAGGCTGGAGTGCAGTGGCAGGATCATAGCTCACTGCAGTCTTGAACTCCTGGGCTCAAGTGATCCTCCCTCCTCAGCCACCTAAGTAGCTAAGACTACAGGCGTGCACCACCATGCCCTGCTAATTTTCCTATTGTTTGTAGAGAGTGGGTCTCACTACATTGCCCAGGCTGGTCTCGAACTTCTGGCCTCAAGGGATCCTCCTGTCTCAGCATCCCAAATTGCTAGGATCACAGGCATGAGCCACTGCATCCAGGCAATAGTGTCTTTTGATTCATAGAATGTTAAAATTTTTATGAAGTCTGCTTGGTCTGTTTTTTCTTTTGTTGCATGAGCCTTTGGTGTCATGACTATGTCTCTTTTGGCAACAAAATATTTTCCTTCACGTTCATAGCTAGAATTGAGAATAAACTAGGTTTTATAGGAAGTCCTAAAAGTTAGTTGCTGTATTTTTTTTTGTACGACAGAGTCTCACTCTATTGGCCTAGAGTGGACTAGAGTGCAGAGGCGTCATCATAGCTCAGTGCGTCCTCAAACTCCTGAGTTCAAGCAATCCTCCTGCCTTAGCCTCCTGAGTAGCTAGGACTACAGGCATGCACCACCATGCCCAGCTAATTTTTATTTTTTAATTTTTTGGAGAAGTGGGGTCTTGCTATGTTGCCCAGGCTGATCTTGCATTCCTGGGCTCAAGTGTTCCTCCTGCCTTGGCCTCCCAAAATGCTGGGATTACAGATGTGAGTCTTTGCACTCAGCCTGCATTAATTTATCCTCAAGATCTATGTAGAGTGGGAAGAAAAGGGAGAAAAACTCTAATCTTTAAAATGACCTTTATGTAGAGTCTTCTTGGTTCTTGATTAGCTCATAGATTGCAGCTTCACATATTGAGCTAATTGTTGATATGCTAAGTGTTTAAGAATTTTTTTAAACTTGGTCTGATTGGACTCTATAATTGCGCTAATTTGATTCTTTTGTCATCGTAATAAAAAAGACATTAGAGAAAAATATCTCCTAAGTTAATGAATTTATTTGAGAGTAAGCAAAGATTATAATCTGGGATACACAGCTATGGCAAGCCACAAGTGTACCCGAAGAGGGTAGGGTAAGTGGAAGCTTTTATTTGGCAAAAAGGGAAAGGTTCACTAGGTGCTTAGAAACTGAGTTCTTTGTTACTGTAGGCTCAAAGCTCGATTTGGCCCCAGTTCTTTGGTAGAGATACAGTTACTAGGCAAGAGTTGTTTCCAGAGCATCTTATTTGAATTGCTAAAGAATGTCTACTGATAAACCTGCTCATAGAGCTATATGCATCTGTGTGAAATGAAGGTGTTGAGAAGCATGGGATACATGAAAGATGTGAAGGAATTTCTTGTGGGGTTATTTTAGAAAGCCCTTGAGACTTTCCTCATCTCAGACATGCAAGCAGAAGCCTGCTCCTTGGTGCTTCTGGCTTCGATTTGTCTGGGTCTGACAAGAATGATTTCATCCTGGTATGTGCAGCTTTCACAGTCTAGTGACTTAGTTTTGGAGGAATGGAATAAAACCTGCAAGTTTTAATCTAATTAAATATGGTAAAGGCACTCTTTGTGAGACTGAGTGTATTTTTTGCCACTTTATTAGGCTACTGCAGGTAACTCCCTTCCTCTCTTCTTTCTTCAGCGTGCCAGTGGTGTCTCATGGGAATTGGTACAGAGTTTTAGATTTTTTTTTTAATTTACTCGTCTTGAGCTGTTTCAGTCTGTCAAAACCTGTTGTTCTTTCTATTGTTAATACTTAATAAACTTTAACTCTCACTCCTTCTTCTCCTCATCTTAACCCTTAATAATTTCTTTTTTAAAATTGTTTTGAGACAAGGTCTTGCTCTGTCACCCAGGCTAGAGTGCAGTGGTGTCATCAGAGCTCGCTGCAACCTCAAACTCCTGGGCTCACATGTTCTCCTGCTTCAGCCTCTGGAGTAGCTGGGACTACAGGTATGAACCACCATGCCTGGCTAATTTTTTTATTTTTTGTAGAGACAGGATCTTGCTGTGTTTCCCAGGCTGGTCTTGAACTCCTGGTCTCAAATGATCCTCCAGCCTCAGCCTCCCAAAGTGCTGGGATTACAAATGTGGACTACTGCGCCTGATTTAGCCTTTGATAATTTCATCTCTAACTCTGGCCCACTTCCTGTAGTAAGAATCCCAGTTTTTTCAACTCAAAGTTAGCAAACATTCCTTTAATGTCTGCTGTATGTAATACATTGCTCTTCATGCATTGGGCACATAAAGGTCCGTTTATTCATCACCTCAATAATGTTCTTGCACGCTGGAGATACACCAGGAATAAGACAGTGAACCTAGATCCTGCCCTCACTGAGATTGAATAAAGACATTGAAACTGCCTATATTAAAGTAATATAAGGTCATAAGGCAAGAACTGTGGTAAAAGTCTGATTTCTTTTTTTTTTTTTTTTTTTTGAGACAGAGTCTCACTCTTTTGCCTGGGCTACAGTGAGTGCCGTGGCGTCAACCTAGCTCGCAGCAACCTCACACTCCTGGGCTCAAGCGATCCTCCTGCCTCAGCCTCCCGAGTAGCTGGGACTACAGGCATGCGCCACCATGCCCGGCTAGTTTTTTCTGTATATTTTTAGTTGTCCGATTAATTTCTTTCTATTTTTAGTAGAGACGGGGTCTCGCTCTTGCTCAGGCTGGTTTCGAACTCCTGAGCTCAAATAATCCGCCCGCCTCGGCCTCCCAGAGTGCCAGGATTACAGGCGTGAGCCACCACGCCCGGCCTGTAAAAGTCTGATTTCTGCAGAAGTATAGATATAGCTAAAAGTTAACCAGCCATTGTTTCATAGCTTGCCTTCCTGTAATTGCTTACTGCTTAAGATTCACATGCCCTTGACTCGTGCAAGATGTATGACTTCCCCAATCACTTCTACAGATAACATTGCTATTGTAAAACCTAAGACTAGTCTTTGAGGTATCATCCAGACTCTGCATTCAGGGGGACCAACTGATGCCAACTGGACTGGTGGCCATGCACAGAACAGACTCAACAGGTCCTACAACCCTCTACCAGGAAACTTTCTTAGCACAAGAAGACAATTTTTGCTTCCCAACCCGATGAGTTCATCCCAAGCCAATCAGCGGACACAATTCCCTTTACCTTTGTCTGCCAAATTGCCTTTAAAAACCTTAGCCCCAAAATTCCTGGGGAGACAGATTTATGAACCTTCTCCCCTCTCCTCACTCAGTGCCCCATGATATTATACTCTTTCTCCACTGCAACCTTTGCTGTCTTAGTGTATTGGCTTCCTTTTGAGCAGTGGGCAATGCAACCTGGTTGGGCAGTAATGATGTTTTCAAGGTGTAAAGGGCATGAAGAGGACGGAGTGCCAGTGTCTCCCCAGGAAAGGCAGGACAGGCTTCATGGAACGGTTTCTGCTTGAGCCAAGTAGTGCCTTGCCTGGATTGATAAAGCTGGAGTGACAGTCCAGACAGAAAATACCCGCTCTTGCTTCTTTTGGATTTTTTTAAATAGTGTGGCTTCAGCATTGGGTGCCTGCGGGGTGAGGTCAGGTGAGGCTGAACTTTATTCTCACCTCATCCCGAGTCTGGGAGTCCTTCAGGAGGTTTAAGCAGCAGAGAAGGGAGTTTATGCAGTTGTTTGCATTTTAGGAAGGTGACTGGAAGACAGCGTGGAGGAGAGTCTGGTAAGGGAAGACAAGAGGAAGGAAGGCCAGTGAGACTGAGGCTGAGGAGAACAGTGACTGGGAGTGAACGAGGACAGTAGGGGAGGGAAGAAGGAGAGGGGACATGAGTCCCTGTGAGGGTAGGGACCAGCTGCCTTACCCTCCATAGTGTGTCCAGACTTGGACAGTGCCTGGCATGCAGGACGTGGACAGCAGATGTCTTCTGAATAAATGAATGAGGCACTTAATAGTTTGTTAGCCAGGATTCATGCTATGGAAAAAGAACTTGGAGCTCCACTGTCACCTGGCCTCCCCAAAGCTCTCACTGCCCGGAGCTGGCTGGGGTGGGAGGAGCCAGGATTCATAGAAAAGCAGAGCATCTTAATTTCTTTCACTCACCCAGGAAGTGAACCTGGGAACTGATTTTTGGTGAGAATCTTCCACAAATGTGGGAAACCATACACTAATCGGGGGGTGGAACATTGGGCTCTTCTCACAGGCCTGGTGCCTTTTTACACAAATTATCCCATTTAATCACCACAACAATCTAATGAAATGCTGAGATCTCAGAGAATGTGCAACAACCCCAAACCATCACCAAAATGAGGCACAGGGACGTGCTGAAACCTTGTCTTCCTTAGGTATGCCTGTGAGGGTCAGCCTGGACTCACCTCTTCCCTGACGCACTAATCCTAGGTGAGGCATCCAGCTCTTACTCCCACCCTGCCCCATTGTCAGTGCCACGCCCCTGTAAATGCAAACTCACTGCAGTTGGGCAGCCAGACCCCTCCTTGAGGCCCTGCCTGCCTCACCACTCCAGCACCTGGGAAGGGATAAGCACTGGTTTTAGGTCTGCAGCCAGTGTGAAGCTCAGGGAAGGAAAGTCACAGCAGCCAGACCGCCATATTCTTGCTAGTTATTCAAGTAGTAAAAAGTTAGGATAGGCCAGAGACCAAGAGAAAGCAGAGAGAGTGAAATACGAATGGGAGCAAGAGCGACTTTTTCTCACCTGCTCAATGACTTGGCAGCTCAGGGGAACGGAAGCACCACTGAAGATGTAGCCATGTCTCAGCACACTTTCAGACCCATACTCGCCATCCACTCATGGGATCCAAAGGGTAAAGTATTGATACTACATCAGGCAAGTGACAATTCAGTGCTCTATAGTCCTTTAACGAGTGAAATAAAAGTGGCATATCCCAAAGAATAGTTCTCTCACCTGAAGGAAGAACAGCAATAGCCCTGAAAAAAGACAATCCATAACCACAGATAATGGGTTTTGTTTAGCACCCACGATTCTCTGGAATGAGCTCCTATTCTCCCTAGGAACGGACGGGAGGGACCAGGTCTCCTTTCCCAGCCCTTTAGTGACATGGGACATAGCTGTCACTGAAGCAGCACTTAGTGTACTCTCTGGCATTGACAGGTGCATATTACATGTTTTTTAAATGAATGAATCTGAAAAAAAGAAAAGAGCCTGGCACAGTGGCTCATGTCTATAATCCTAGCACTTTGGAAGGCGAAGGCAGAAGGATCACTTGAGGCCAGGAGTTTGAGACCAGCCGGAGTAACATAACAAGACTCCATCTCTACAAAAAAAAATTAGCCAGGCATGGTGGTGTGCATCTGTAGTCTAGCTGCTCTGTAGTCCTGGCTACTCAGGAGGCTGAGGCAGTAGGATCGCTTGAGCCCAGGAATTTGAGGTTGCAGTGAGCTAGGATGATGCCACTGCACTCTACCCAGGGCAACAGAGCAAGACCCTGTCTCAAAAAAAAAAAAAAGAAAAGAAAGTGGACTGGATTTGGTGGGAGGATAGTGAGTCTAATTTGAAAGTGTTGAACATGAGGCGCTCTGGACATCTGGTAGTGGGAAATGGGTCTAGAACTCATGATCTCAGTTGAGATATGGAGTGGAAGGAGTAGAGGAGCAAACCCAAGGCTAAGAAGCTCTTGGACCTTTGATTGTTATCTTTATGGTAGATGACTGGCAGATCAGTATCTCCAGCTGAGACTTGTCTCTTCAGCTCATCCAGGTCTACCCACCTCCAGATATCTGCCTCTTACAGTTTTCCACATTTACCATGGTTAAGACAGCTCATTATCTCCAAGGAAATGTGGCTTTCCTCCTAGTTTCCCCATTCTTCCAAAGAGTCCTGGAGTCTTATTCACCCAACCTAAGCCATTTTGTTCTCTTGGATAAAATTCAGTAAAATTTCAGCTGCCCAGAATGTTTGAGATTGAAGATTCTAATTTCTCTGAGTTAAATTAAAGGGGGAGAAAAAGGTGCTTGTTTAAAAAGATTTTTCTGGCTGAGCACAGTGGCTCATTCCTGTAATCCCAGTACTTTAGGAGGCTAAGACAGGAGGATCACTTGAGGCCAGGAGTTCAAAACCAGCCTGGGCAACATAGGTGAGACCCTATCTCTACAAAATAATAATTATAATAAACAAAAAGGTCTTTCTAAAATATTATAGTATGGCTTTTTCCATCATTCTTGTCACCATGGGATGTTCTTCTCCCAGATCTTCCCAAGACTCTGTCCCTCACATCCTTCAAGTCTCTGCCAAATTTACCCTCACAGGGAGTTCTTCTCTGATCCTACCTTAGTCAACTAGCACCTTCCACTTTTACCCTGCTTAATTTTGTTTCATTCCATTTATCACTATGTGATTAGTTAATTTTTTTCTTATCGCTTGTCATTATTTGACTTGTTAATCTCTCTCCCTCACTTTAGAATGTAGGGGAGGGACTTTATCTTTTTTACCATTATATTCCCAGTGCTTTGAAGGTATGTAATAGGTGCTCAACAAATATTTGTTGAACAAATGTTTATAAGCAGCCCTGAACAATATATATATGTTTGATCTGGTTTACAAATTTGGAAATTGCGGCTCAGCATGGCTTCTAAATGACAGAGCCAGTGACTGATTACATCACCTGGGAATTTTATAGGTCATCAAGAGCTGCTTTCCAGATAAGACAAATTATTATAAGCTTGTATTTTCACTCATCATAGGTACCCAAACTCCCCAAACAGAAATGGTAAGATACATTAGTGGAAGTAGTTGCTATAATTGAATATTTCTGACTGTTAAAAAATACCTTTTTTTCTTTCAAATTTAGGAGGATATGGCCAAAAAAATGGTCGTAGTAGAAAATGGAGGGAGATACTGAAGCTGCCACCTGTCAGCCAGTGCAGGGAGCTCAGGCTTTCCATTGGTGAGTAGATAGTGCCTGCTTACGCCTGGAGGGTATGTCCAACAGTGGATCAGTTGTTAGGTGCTATTCTTTCTTGAGTTGTTTAGAAAATTGTTTAGGAAATTTTATGATAAATTCTCCTTATATTTTCCTGATTCTTCTTAGAAAAAAAGAACCCTTTAGATTTTCTAATCTGCAGTTATAAAGTATATGGCTGTTGACTTTTTATTAAAAAGTAATATATACTCATTGTTCAATACATAACAGAAGAGAAATAAAGTAAAAGTTCCTCTCTTCATGACCTAGCCAATCGTTGACTCTAGAAGTAAACACTGTTAAACATTTCTTCGTATCCTTCCAGACAGTTTTTATGCATATTAAGAAGAATTATTGGCCGAGCGCGGTGGCTCATGCCTGTAATCCTAGCACTCTGGGAGGCCGAGGCGGACGGATGGTTTGAGCTCAGGAGTTTGAGACCAGCCTGAGCAAGAGCGAGACCCCATCTCTACTAAAAGTAGAAAGAAATTGGCCAAACAACTAAAAATAGAAAAAATTAGCCAGGCATGGTGGTGCATGCCTGTAGTCCCAGCTACCTGGGAGGCTGAGGCAGGAGGATCGCTTGAGCCCAGGAGTTTGAGGTTGCTGTGAGCTAGGCTCACGCCACGGCACTCGCCCCAGGCAAGAGAGTGAGACTCTGTCTCAAGAAAGAAAAGAAAAATTATTCATGATAACTTCAGGAAAAAATATATGGCATGTCAGTATAATGGAATACTCTGCAGCTATAAAGACTAAGAGCTGTTTTATAGGTCCTAATATGAGCACAAGAAATCAGATATGGAACCATGTCTAATAGGTCAATCATAATTGTGTTTTTTAAAGATAGAATTTCCAGTTCAAAGGGTATGTACATTTAAAATTTTGATGTTGACAATTCACCCTCCAAAAAGGTTGTTTCAATTTACTGTCCTGCCAACAATGTATGACAAATATTCTTCATCTGTGCCATTGCTGATACTGGTTATTATCAGTATTTTTCATCTTTGCTAAATTGTAATTTGAAAAATAGTCTCTTGTTTTAATTATGGATGGGGTTGAACATCTCCATGGGATTTTTCAATTTTCCTTTTTTTCAAATTCATTTGTAAAAGCTCTTTATGTATGAAAAAAGTTACATTTTATATTCACTGTGAATATGGTATTTTTTTCCATACAGAGGTTTTAATTTTTTACAGAGACAAATATATCAGTCTTTTCTTAGCTTCGGAGCTTTGTGCTGTACTTAGGAAGGACACCTTTATTTCAAGATTATTTTTGGACCCATACTCGCCATCCACTCATGGGATCCAAA
>NW_012150385.1:3075806-3086586 GCF_000956105.1 Propithecus coquereli | reverse complement strand
ATAGTTCCTTTTTTAAAAAGTTTAAATATTTTAATTATCAAAATTAGTTTCAGATGGCATAAAGAGGGAGGTCAGTTTTTTTCCGCCAAAGAACTACCCTGTTGTTCTAACCTCATTAAACTTTTAAAATAACAGCTTTATTGATATGTAATTGGTATGCCATACGATTTCACCTATTTCAAGTATGTTATAATTCAATAGTTTTTACTACATTCACTGAGTTGTGCAACTATCACCACAGTGGATTTTACAACATTTTTATCATCCAAAAAAGAAACCCTGTACTCACTGGCAGTCACTCCCCATCCCCTCTCCCTACCTCCGGGCCTAGGCAACCATGAATCTACTCTGCAGCTTTACCTATTCTGGACATTTCATATAAATGGGAATCATATACTATGTGATTTTTTTGTGAATGGCTTTTTTCACTTAGCATAAGATTGTCAAAGTTCATTCATGCTGTAGTATGAATCAGTACTTCATTCTTTTTGTTGCTGAATAATATTCCATTATATGGATGTATCATATTTATCCATTTATCAGTTGATAGACATTTGAGTTGTTTCTACTTTTTGTCTTTTATGAATAATGCTGCTACGATTATTCATGTACTGGGTTCTTTTAAATCATAGTAAAATATATATAAAAAAAGTTACCCTTTTTTTATTTGTTTGAAATGGAGTCTCACTCTGTTGCCCAGGCTAGAGTGTAGTGGCATCATCATAGCTCACTGCAACTTCAAACTCGTGGCTCACATGTTCTTCCTGCTTCAGCCTCCTGAGTAGCTGGGACCACAGGCATGCATCACCAGCTAATTTTTCTATTTTTTGTAGAGATGGGGTCTCACTCTTGCTCTGGTTGGTCTTGAACTCCTGACCTCAAGTGATCCTCCTACCTCGGCCTCCCAGAGTGCTAGGATTACAGGTGTGAGCCACCATGCCCAGCCTAAAAGTTACCATTTTTAAGTGTACAATTCAGTGGCATTAATTTGGATATTCTGTGGGTAATACCACATTTTATTTATCCATTCATCTGTCAATGAATATTTAGGTTATTCCAACTTTTTGGCTATGTGAATAATGCTGCCAGGAACATTGGTGTACAAATATATGTTTGAGTCTCTGCTTTCACTTTTTTGTGTATGTACTCAGAATTGCTAGATCATATTGTAATTCTATGTTTAACTTTTTGAGGAACTGCCAGACTGTTTTCCAAAGTGGCATTACCATTTTACATTCCCATTAGCAAGTATTCTATTGCTCTACATCCTCCCCCAACACTTTTTATTTTCCTCTTTGTTTTTTGTTTTATTAGAGCCATCCTAGTGGGTGAGAAGTGGCATCTCCTTGTGTTTTGATTTGTGTTTCTCTAATAACTAATGATGTTGAACATCTTTTTCTGTGCTTTTGGCCATGAGTATATCTTCTTTGGACCAACTGACATTTGATCCATAGTGTTAATAGTATTTTTTTCTCAATATGGTATACATAGATTAGTATGGAGGTTGATTCCATCATTTGGCATTTACGTTGTAATTAAGATACTGTAAAATTTTCATTGGGACTATTTATGCTATCAAATATATTTATAGAATCATGGAATTATATTTTAGGTACATTTGCATATAAATTACCTCACTATACTTCTAATGCTTTGTGGTAGTTTTTTAGTACATAGAGTGAAGTAAACTATATTAAATGTCCCATTAGTTAACCTTTAAATATCTTCATTTATTTACCCTTTTGTACCAAGCAGTGAGCATGCTGCTGGAAATACAGTGGTTGAAAACAGACAAGATCTTTGCCCTCATGGAGCTTACAGTCTCTTGGCAGAGATTGATATAAAATAAATAATTACAGAAATAAACATAATTACAAATTGTAGTAAGTGTTCTGAAGGAAAAACTACAGACAGCCAGGTGGGAGGAACTTAACCTAGTTGCAGGTAAGGCAGAGAAGGTCAGAGAAGGCCCAGTTCCTAAGAAAGGAACTGGGCTGTGAGTATATACTAAGAAGGGGAAAAGAATATTCCAGGCAGCAAGGGCCCCAGGGTGGGAAGGAGCTTGGCAATTTGCAGCAACTCAAGAACGTCTAGTTTTTCTGGAGCAAAGATGAAGGAAGAGAGTGGCACTGGATGAGAGGGTAAGAGGTAGGCAGGGGTTTGCAGGCCTGGTAGAGGTTTTTGTCATTAGTGTTATGAAAAGTTGACATTGCCATATATTTAGCAGAGGAATAATGTAATTAGCTTGGGATTAGAGAGGCTCAGAATGGAAACAAGAAGACCGCATAGGAAACTGTTGTCATTGTCCAGGCAAGAAATGATGGTAACTTGGTTTGGGATGGGGGTGATGGAATTGGAAAATTGAATGACTATTAAAGGTACTTAGTCTGAGACTGGAAAAACTCAAAACTATTTCTCCTCTCCTTTTATACAACAGAGAAGACTTTTGTGACCAAATGTGTAGGTTTTTTTCTCCACCCATCAAGCAAGCAAGCAATTCTGCAGTGGACACCAGCTGGATGTCCTCTAATCCTATTCAGTTCTGACACTATCTACCTGATATAGCATCTGTCGCACAGGCTGAGGCCCTGTCCCAAAGGACTTCCCCCACTTCAGATGCCAATCACAAGCCCCAGGTTGTGGCCTGTGCTTCTGACTAACTGGCTATAAATTGCCTCCCTCCTCAGGTTTGATTAGTTTGCAAGAGTGGCTCATGGAACTCAGGGAAACACTTCCTTAAATTTATTGGTTTGTTATAAAGGATATTGTTAAAAAAGGATACAAATGAAGAGATACCTAGGGCGAGGTATGGGGGACAGGGCATAGAGCTTCCATGCCCTCTCCAGGGGAACCACTCTCGAGGCACCTCCATGTGTTCAGCTATCCAGAAGTTCTCTGAAGCCAGTCCTTTTGGGTTTTTATGGAAGCTTCATTACATACACCTGATTGATTAAATCATTGACCATTGGTGGTGGATTTACCCTCTCTCCCCTCTGGTACTGGGAGGGAGGAAGTGGGGCTGAAAGTCCCAACCCTCCAGTCATGCCTTGGTCTTTCTGGTGACCAGCCCCATCCTGGAGCTACCTAGGGGCTGCCAGCCATCAGTCAACTCATTAGCATACAAAAGACATCATTTTGGAGATTCCTAGGATTTTAGGAGTCGGTCCTATGCCAGGAAACAAGATGGAAGATCAAATATATATTTCATAATATCACACTTAGAAAGTAGACTCCAGTAACTTTGGGGGTGCAGAAAGGGAAGGCATTAAGGTTGACTTCCAGGTCTTGTGCATTCACTGAGATAGAGCACACAAGGGCACCAGCCTGCCTGGATGGAAGCTGTATGTTCATGTTTATAACTTATAGAAATCTGGGCTGAGGATAGGAATCTGGGACATATCTGTATATAGGTAGCATTTAGAGGTCATGAGACTCAAAGTGGGTAAGATCCTCCTAGAGAATAAACAAAGAATGAGAGGGGGAAGGGCCCTCGACCCCCATGTTCAGAGGACCCTTCATCCTGTAACACCCAGTGGAAGGGGGCAGGCTGGTCAGGTGGACAAAGAAAGAGCAGCTGGATGGATCTGTGTGGAGCTGGAGAGTTGGGGCTTCCAGAGAAGTAGGGGAGTAGGGGCTGGGACGGTTCCAGGCAGGTGAGCGTGTCAGAGAGGTCAAGGATCCACTGGATTTGGCCACAAACTCAAGGTCTTTGTTTTTTTCCATACCTACAACACTACTTGGTCACAGTGTTGTTAAGTGAATGAATTGGTGACTTTAGCAGGCATTGTTTCAGTGAAGATATACAGGCAGAACTTTCTCACTGAATAAAACAATGTTTCCACTGAGATTCCCTCGACTTTGTATGCAGACCTTTGTTTATTTTCTTTATTAGTTAATATAGCATTTGATTTAGTGTGGAAGTAAGCATATCTTGGGTTTTTCCAATTTTTATCCATTGGTTGCTCTGAATTTGTAGACGGTACAGAATACGAAAGCCGTAAAATTTCAAACTATAATAGTCTGTTCTTTCTATAGAAGGATTACTTTGAGATTGAGAGAGAGCGCGTACTTCTGCTAAGTGGCTCAGAATTTGGTAGTCAGAGAAGCCAGTAATCTCTTGTTAGCTGGTTCTCTTACAAACAGGTGGATCCGGAGCAGTGCTTCTTTTGACTTTGTGGCACTGTGCAGTCGGGCCATAGGAAGGCCCTGGGAATTGGGTCTTCTGTTTCCTGCAGGACAGGGCCTCTGGTGGGGAGACAGAAAGACACTGTCTACTGTTTCAAAGATGTTGTATTTTGTGACACATTTCTGTGATTTGTGGTATTTTGGCAGCATGTGAAATCTTAATGCATGAGAAAATGAAATCATTAATAGAATTGTGAACCAGATAAGGTAAAAAAGAAACAGATTTAAAATATTTATGTTTATATAAATGCCAGAATTTTTTGTAGGTTGATTTAGAAAAACATTTTTTTAAATTCCCTGACTACATTAGTTCCTATTTGTCTTGTGATGTTGCTGTCATTTATTTCTCCAGGATTCTGTTAAACCATCTGTGTGAAAATTGTAAATTGCTGCAGGATGAAGGACACTGTGTGTGTGTGTGTGTGTGTGTGTGTGTGTGTGTGAGAGAGAGAGAGAAAGAGAGATGAACTATTTTGAACATATTAATATAAAAAAAGATTTTATTGAATAAAGTAATAATCACCCATGTTCCTACCACCCAGATTTAAGTAGAAGACTTTAGAATTAAGGTTTTTTTGAATGACAGATCATTTTTGCTGTTATACCTGAACCAATATAAAAAGTTAGAGATTTTCTTACAAAGTATCCATATAAATGCCGTCTAGTCTAAATGTTCCTGTTACCTCGATATTGTGCTTTAGGACAGTTCCTGTCCCCAGCATCTGAAACTAACATTGATTACCTGCCTACTCTGCCCGATTGTGTCCCGTGTACCTTTAGTTCCTTCACTTACCTGTCCTGTGGGGTAGAGGGATGTGTTCTCATTTTCCAGAGAAGGATTTTGAGGCTTGTGTCGCATAACCTGGTCGTGACCTGGCCACAGTCTCATGCTGTCTCAGTGGTAGAACAGGAGTTTGAACTAATTTGAAAGAACTCATGCTCTTTGATTATGCTCAGCTTCTCTCCAGAAGAAACCCATCAGGCACTTATCCTCTCTTTTTATCTGTTTTCAAAGATCTTTCAGAAAATGCGCATTACGTCATGTGATCACTTATCGTTATGATAGAAATGTGTATAGCATCTGTGCCTTAGGATGCTTAGACTTAAAAGAATACAAATAATCTTACATTCTTCCTGCTATACCTAAAATAAGACTTGTGGGACCAGTTAGGTAGCTTCCTTTGCAAGTAAAGACTCAAAATCTAGTAGTTATCATTCTGGATGAAATTAAGGGTAATTAAAAAATAAATTTGGAAAGCATGAATAGAATCTATCCCTAATAGACAAGTATTTTTAATTGTCTGATGATAATGTAAATAAAATACAAAACAAACAAATGTATTACGCAAAAACTGTTCAGATGTTTGGCTCTTACTAGCATATGGAGAATTTTAACACATTAACTGCCATGTGAGTTGTATTTAACTCACTCTAGTTTTGAGCTCAGGGACTCATGAAGCAAAACCTGGGCAAAACCCTGTAGTTGGTTCATGAGAATCTTAACTGTTGATGTTCTTATTGTTACAATTAATATTTACCAATTAGTTCTAAAAACATGGATTAAATGAATAGAAGTCAGTAAATTTCATTTTTCATTAAATTAGAAAGGATCATTTTGTTTTAGAAGTTTTTATTCTATTTTCGTAATAAAACACCGTGGCTCCAAGGAAAAAAATGTTTTTTCTAGTGTGTCAGTCAATATGTTAAAAAACAAACAAGCAAATAACAACAACAAAAAAGAATAACATACGTTTGTCTTTACCAGATAAGCCAGGTGGATTTAGAATGTTACCTTTGCTTCTTTGCCAGGCTGTTCAGTCCTAGCCCAGTGTAGTCTAGCTTCGCCCTGAATTGTGCTGGTGTCCGTCCCAGTTCTCTCCCTGGGCTCTGAAGCAGTGCTTAAACCCTGGATGTCACAGTGGTGTCTGTCTCCCACTCAACATGTTTGACCCTGACCATCTGTTTTTGCAGCCCCTTGCCCTGTGGCCAAGCCAGACCCTCCTTGCCTGCACAGTGCACGTCTTGTCTCCCACTTGGTCCTTCCACGCGGTCAGCCGAGCCTGTGACCATGCTGCCCCTGGGTACTTGCCTCAAGGAGTGGTGATGCCTCCACCACCTTACCACACCAGCTGCACTTAGTCACTTGTTCCTCCTCAGTCCCCTCAGTAGGCTCCCTGTCATTTGTCATTTGCCTCATGCCATTTGCATTATAACAGCCTGACCACAAAGGAGGGACTCCACAGCTCTGTGGATGAATTGCCTCCAATAATTCACCTTGTCACCGAGCTCGCTGCTTCCTTCCTCGTGGTGCTGCTGTGGTTTCAGCCTCACTCCTGCTCTTCCTGCCAGTTGGTCACTCTCTTCTGCCCCCAGGATCATCTCTGTAGCCCCAGGATCAGCATCAGAAGACCTGCAGAAGTCAGTAGTTCCCAACAGGTCTCTGGTTCTCTGATGTTCTTAAAATGCCAAACATATAAGTACTGTGAAGATTAAATTAAATAATACACAGAAAGGACTTAGATAAAATACTATCCAGCACACTGTAAGATGAAGAAATATTACCTACAATCATTATTTTGATCTCTGTTCCTTCTCAGATAGACACAAGCTCCTTAGTTTAACATTAGGGCTTTCTGAAAATCTGACTCTGGTCTTTTTAAGCTTTGTTTGCCTCCACATTTGCTCTCCCATAACCCCTTTTTCAGGTACTCTGAACTACTTGTTGGGTAAATCACTTCCTTTCCTTGTATGTTTGTCCATAGATTGTTCTAAAAATTGAAATCCAGCAGCAGTATTACAGTATTATAATTACAGGCACACTTCTTTTTATTGCACTGCGTTTATTACAAGTTGAAGGTTTATGGCAACCATGCCTTGTGCAAGTCTGTCAGTGCCATTTTTCCAAAAGCATGTGCTCACTTTGTGTCTCTGTGTCACATTTGAGTAATTCTTGCAATATTTCAAACTTTTTCATTATTATTATATCTGTTATGGTGACCTTTGTAGTTGTTTTGGGCACCACAAACTGCACCCATATAAAATGGAGAACTTAATCAGTAAATGTGGTATGTGCTCTGATTGCACCACCAACCAGCCATCTCCCCGTCTCTCTCCCTCTTCCTGTGCCTCCCAGTTCCCTGAGTAACAATACTGAAATTAGGTCCGTTAGTAACCCTACCATGACCTCTAAGTATTCAAGTGAAAGGAAGAGTCATACATCTCTCAGTTTAACTCAAAAGCTAGAAATGATTAAGCTTAGTGAGGAAGGCATGTCCATAGGCCAAAAGCTAGTCCTCTTGCATCAAACAATTAGCCAAATTGTGAATGCAAAGGAAAAATTATTGAAGGAAATTAAAAGTGCTACTCCGGTGAACATACACGAATGATAAGGAAGTGAAACAGTCTTATTGCTGATGTGAAAAAAATTTTAGTGATCTGGATAGAAGATCAAACCAGCCACAACATTCCCTTAAGCCAGAGCCTAAATCTGGAGCAAGGCCCTAACTGTCTTCAATTCTATGAAGGATGAGAAAGGTGAAGAAGCTGCAGAAGAAAAGTTTGAAGCTAGAAGAGGTTGATTCATGAGGTTTAAGGGAAAGAAGTCATCTCCACAGCATAAAAGTGCAAGGTGAAGCAACAAATATTGATATAGAAGCTGCAGAAAGTTATCCAAAATATCTGCTAGGATCATTGATGAAGGTGGCTACACTAAACAACAGATTTTCAATGTAGATGAAACAGCCTTATATGGGAGGAAGATGCCATCTAGAACTTTCATAGCTAGAGAGAAGTCAATACCTAGCTTCAAAGCTTCAAAAACAGGATGACTCTCTTGTTAGGGACTAATGTAGCTGGTGACTTTAAATTGAAGCCAGTGCTCATTTGCCATTCCAAAAATCCTGAGTTCTTAAGAGTTTTGCTAAATCTGCTTTGCATGTGTTCTATAAATGGAATAACAAAGCCTAGATGAATGCATATCTATTTACAGCATGGTTTACTGAATGTTTTAAGCCAACTTTTGCGACCTACTGCTCAGAAAAAGATTCCTTTCAAAATATTATTGCTCACTGAAAATACACCTAGTCACCCAAGAACTCTGATGGAGATGTACGAGGAAATGAATGTTGTTTCCATGGGGCTAACACGATATCCACTCTGCAGTCAAGGAATCATTTTGACTTTCAAGTCTTATTATTTGAGAAATACATTTTGGGGCAGGTGCAGTGGCTCATACCTGTAATCCTAGCACTTTGGGAAGCCAAGGTGGGAAGGATTGCTTGAGGCCAGGAATTTGAGACCAGCCTGAGCGAGAGACCCCATTGCTACAAAAAATACAAAAGGTAGCTGGGCATGGTGGCATGTACCTGTAGTCCCAGCTACTCAGGAGGCTGAGGCAGGAGGATCATTTGAGCCCAGGAGTTTGAGGCAGTGAGCTATGATAATGCCACTGTACTCTAGCTCCAGGTGATAAGGCGAGACCAGAGTAAATTAAAAACCTGGGTAGGATTCACCATTCTAGATGCCATTAAGAACATTCGTGATTAATGGAGAGAGGTCAAAACATTAACAGAAGTTTGGAAGAAGTTAATTTCAACCATCACAGGTAACTTGGAGGAATTTAAGATGTCAGTGGAGGAAATAACTGCAGATGTGGTGGAAATAGCAAAAACACTAGAATTAGAAGTAGAGTGGGAAGACGTGACTGAATTGCTGCAATCTCGTGATAAAACTTGAATGAATGAGGAGTTGCTTCTCACAGATGAAGAAAAAAAAATGGTACCATGAGATGGAATCTACTCCTAGTGAAGATGCTATGAACATTGTTGAAATGACAACAAAGGATTTAGAATATTACATAAACTTACTTGATAAAACAGTGGCAGAGTTTGAGAGGACCGACTCTAATTTTGAAAGAAGTTTTACTGTGGGTAAAATGCTATCAAACAGCATCGCATACTACAGAGAAATGTTTCATGAAAGGAAGTCCATCAGTGCGGCAAACTTCATTGTTCTTATTTTAAGGAATTGCCACAGCCACCCCAAACTTCAGCAACCACCACCCTGATCAGTCAGCAGCAGCCATCAACATCAAGGCAGGACCTTCCACCAGCAAAAAGGGTACAACTCACCTAAGGCTCAGATGATCATTAGCGTTCTTTAGCAATAAAGTAGTTTTAAATTAAGATAATACACATTGCTTTTTAAGGCATAATGCTATTGCATACTTAATAGACTACAGTATCTTGTAAACACGGCCTTTATATGCACTGGGAAACCAAAAAATTCATGTGGCTTGCTTTATTGCAGTATTCATTTTGTTTCAGTGGTCTCGAACTAAACGTAGTATCTCGAGGTGTGCCTCTATGTGTTAATATATACCATGTAATCTAGAACCAAGTAAGTATACTTGGAGCTGTGTACAAGAAAATATTCTGCATTGTTCAGACTTTGCCAAGGATGATCTTCCAAATATTTTGATACAGTTATTTATTTTTTTGAGTTTTCTTTGTTTTTTCTGGATTATACCCAAGTGGTTCATCCTTCTTGGTTTCTATCATGTCCTCTTTCTTTGATTTCTTCCTCATTTTATTGTTATAGCTCCTCAAGTAATTTTTTTTAAGAAGGTACATGTAAGGTAAAATTTTGAGTTCCTAAATTTTGGAAAATGTCTCTTTTTTGTCTTCTTATTTAATAGTTATGGAATTGAATGATTCCCCTACTTACATACAATCCCCCAAACTTTGAAAACATTGATTTTCAAGCCCAGAACTTTGCTTATGCAGATATCCTTCTGATTTATTAATGTCTATGTGTCTCTATCTATCTATCGTCTATCTGTGTGTCTTCCTCTCTTCTATTTTATCTGGCTTACCCCTTTGAACTTCTAAAAGACAGATATTTGACTTTCTGGATCTATCTTCTATGTTTAAATATTCTATCATATTTTCTGTCTGCTTTTTACAAATCATTTAAAATTTCTTCTTTATTATCCAGATCAACATAAATGCATTTGTGCACATATAATATAAAGTATTCAGCTCATCCCATAGCATTTTTTACTAATCATATTTTTTAATTTCTAAGAACTCTCTCTAGTTCTCTGATTGCATTCTTTTTCATTGGTTCCTAGGAGTCTGTTCAGTATCTCAGAGGATACCAATTACAGTTTTAAAAGACATATTTTCTGTTCTCTTTTTTCCTGGTTCAGTTTTTCTGCTGTTCTTTTTGTTTTATGGGTTTTTTTTTTTTTTTTTTTTAGCTGCTGCTGCTTTTCTACATATCTGGAAATCTAAGGTTATTTCTTCAAGTTTATAATAAGGGCTGCATTTGTTAATGCAGGTGGCCAGCATGGCTTTCCCTGTGGTTGCATAATTCTGTTTTCCAAGGTGTCCTCTCTCTCGAATGGCATTTTGGCAGGTGAGTGTGCCAATGGGGTGGCTTTTGTTTTTTGGGTTTTTTTTGTTTTTTTTTTGAGACAGAGTCTCACTGTGTTGCCTGGGCTAGAGTGCCATGGCGTCATCCTAGCTCACAGCAACCTCAAACTCCTGGGCTCAAGCGATCCTCCTGCCTCAGCCTCCCGAGTAGCTGGGACTAC
>NW_012150385.1:3067712-3075546 GCF_000956105.1 Propithecus coquereli | reverse complement strand
ACTACAGGTGTGCACCACCATGCCGGCTAATTTTTGTATTTTTTGTAGAGACGGGGTCTCACTCTTGCTCAGGCTGGGCTGAAAATCCTGGCCTCGAATGATCCTTGTGCCTTGGCCTCCCAAAGTGCTAGGGTTATCGCACCTGGCCTATGATGGCTGGCATCTTGACAGGGCACATATTCCAGCAGCCACAGGCAGAATTGCTTCACTTTGTTAGGAGAGCACTTTAGTTCCTTAAGCTGTGTTCTTTTTCTCCCTCTCAGGTCCCAGTATCTCTCTTGGCAGATAGCCACTTTCTTTAAAGTGAGCTTCAGCCTAAAGGAAAAGTCTGTCAGCTAGCCATTCTGATCCAGATTGGGGAGGGGCTTCCCTGATCTAGATATTGGGAAAGGGCTTCCTGAAGAGGCCCAGCTCTCTGGGGCTTAAGCTGATGCTTCCTTTTATAATCGAACCCCATCAGCTTTCTCTCTTCCAGACAATCCTCAAAATTATGACTCCCAAGGGTGCCCTGTACTCTTTTTTTGTGTTAGGGTTTCATTCTTTTTGTTGGTGTTTTGGTTTGGTTTTGTTTTGTTTGTGGGACAGAGTCTTACTCTTTTGCCCGGGCTAGAGTGAGTGCCGTGGCGTCAGCCTAGCTCACAGCAACCTCAAACTCCTGGGCTCAAGCAACCCTTCTGCCTCAGCCTCCCAAGTAGCTGGGACTACAGGCATGCGCCACCATGCCCGGCTAATTTTTTCTATATATTTTTAGCTGACCAATTAATTTCTTTCTATTTTTGGTAGAGACGGGGTCTCGCTCTTGCTCAGGCTGGTTTCGAACTCCTGAGCTCAAACAATCTGCCCGCCTAGGCCTCCCAGAGTGCTAGGATTACAGGTGTGAGCCACTACGCCCAGCCTGGTTTTGTTTAACATTTGGTTGTTTCATTAGGAATCCGGATAAAATATAGGCAGACCTGTGTGCTCCATCTGCCATCTCAGCTGGAAACTAGGAACATTTCTGAACCTTTGGATTAGGGAGGAAAGTATTAATAACTCTTAGTGTTTTAAAATTATAACTTTCTGACAGAATTCTTTATAAGTGTAGCTAATAAATATCCCTAAAGTAAAATGTGGTAGCAAAATTGGACAAAGCAGATTGTAGAGGTTTTGCAAAACTGTTGTGATGTTTGTTTAAACAATATACTGGCAACAAAAATGTCCTTTTCTATGTTCAAATTTGATGATTCAAAGCAGGACTATTTAGATTCCCATAATTACTTGACGTTAATAAACCCTTCAATTGAGGGATTTGTGGCTCACCTACCTTTCATGAATTTCATTGTAATTCTTCAGCTTTAGAGTCACCTTACGAGTAATTATGTTCATTTCACATTGAGAGCCACTGCTAAGAGGGCAGTTGATTTCTTGCTGAAGTTTAAATTCACCTGTTTTGGACATAAGATTTTTTTATTTTATATCTCTCTTAATACATTGACGAAATATTATTGACTTGTTCTCAAAACAATATTAGTGTTTGAGGTAAGTTTAAATAAGGTGTATAACATATTTCCTACCGGAAAGAAAAAACAAAACCAAAAACACAAGAGCAGTTAAAAACCATTAAGCATCTATAATATTTGTAACTTTTTGAAAGTACAGAAAGGTAATAACATGGAAAGACTTTTAAAAACCTAATTTCGTGCATTCGTGCAATATATTTCACATATATGCAATTTGTGCCAAACATATAGGGGGGTGGAGTATTGGAAAGACCCAGATCTATTTTCTGCCCCTCTCTTCCTTTGCTGTTGACCACACCTGCACAGCTCCTTCAAGAATCACAATCCCCTGTGTATTTCCTTCTGGAGAAAAGCAGGCCATTTCAAGTCAGGCTTCACATATCTTCTGATCTGTGGTCAGACGTGTTATTCATTGCGCCACTGGCCCTGTCCCAGGCTTCATATATCTTTATGAGTTCTTCCAGCTATCTTTGGTTCTGCTCAGGTATGTTAAATGTTTATGATAAACCCAGTCTAAATTAGTAAACAAAATAGTAGTTTAAAAAATAATACCATATACTGTTTTTGACTTTTATTGTATCAAGTGAAAACAGTAAGTAAGGTCTAGAACAGCACTTGGTGGATTGTAACGATTATATTTGTTTGCTTCTTATCCCTTTTCCACCCAGAAAAGGATTATAACAGTCTTTGTGACAAGCAGCCAATAGGAAGAGCTCTCTTCAGGCAATTCTGTGATACAAAGCCTACTCTAAAGAGATGCATTGAATTCTTGGACGCAGTGGTAAGTGATTTATCTCAGTGTTGAACTGCCTACCCAATCTTGTGCTTTTGAAAATTTGAAAACTAGACCTGGCCGCTGATGTAGGCTGGATGATAGACTGGCTAGATGATAGACTAACTGTCTTGGTGTCATATTATCTTCTAAGTTCAGAAATCTCTTTTGTATAAAGTGGTATTCATATAGAATTACATTTTAGGTGTTGGAGAATCACATGTAGTTACCGAATGACTTTGAAACATGCTGCTTTGATTTGTATGAAGGTGGACAGGTTAATTAAGATGATACACTTGTTCAGCCACCTGAAAAGTGTCCTTTCTACTCTCAAATGGCAGATACTATAAACATAAAACACCTTAAACCCAGAATCATATATGAAGGGGATAAAGTTAGTGTAAGAAGAATGGTCATATTAGATGGAATTTACTGTGCTCTATAAAATTTCCAACATTCTTATGTATCCTATTTGAGATTTACTGTGTTTTCCCTATAGGTAAAGAAAATTCACATTTCTAAATTTTTGCAGATGCCACTGGCAAGCCTAGAATTCCAAAACTGTGAAATTCAGAAGCAAGTGACCAATAGGAAATTGGAATTTAGCAGAAAAGCTCTCTTACTTTTTGTTATTTGTACCGTCAGAACAAGGTTATGACCCTTCCTCTCTGTGCTTTGGCCTGTCCTAGTTCTATCAGCAAATATGTATTAAACACTTATTAAATGGAAAGGACTGTCTTAAATCATTGAGTTTGTATTCATTTTTTTCTCTGATACGGATTTTTTTAAACTTTTAAAATATATTTTAAGTATAAAATATATTTATATTATATATTATATTATATATTTATTTTCTGGTTCAGGGTTCAACCAGAGAACCAGAACCAGTAGGAGAGAGTCATTGCAAGGAATTGGCTTACATAATTGTGGTGTCTGTCTAGAAAAGTCTGAAATTCGTAGGATGGACCCTCAGGAAGGGCATGGTAGAACTCTCCAGAAATAGGCTGACGCTGCTCTTCTCAGGTGAAGTTTCTTCTTCGTGGAAAACTTAGCTGTACTCTTGACACCATTCAAGTGATTGGATCAGACCTACCCAAATTATCTAGGCTAATCTACCTTACTTCAAGTCAACTGATTATACACTTTAATCACATATAAAGATGCCATCACAGCAACAGCTGGACTAGTGTTTGACTGAGTAACTGTGGATCATTGCCTACCAAGTTGGCATGTCAAAAGACCGTCATAGCATCCAACTGCTTTCTTTTCCATTAATTGCATTCCATACAGTATCCAGAACTCCCAGAACTTAAGTCTAATGGTTCTTTAAGTAAACAGTATGCTAGTTATTTGCCATGGTAAATACAGTGCCCTTGAACATAGAAGGAGAAGCTCATTCTGGCCGTGTCAGCCTGATAGTCGTGAATCTGTGCTGGGCCTGTGAAGGATACAGAGTATATTAGCTTCCCTCACTTCTCTCTCCAACTGCCATCTGCTCTTCTAAGGCCCCCTACTTGCAAAAGAGAGTTTGAGGCCTCTTTATGCTTGAGTTTCCATGTCTGTTGACATTGTTAACTAGCTTCTTCTTGAAATTCTCTTATCTAGGCTTTTGTGATCTCTCCTTAGGTTTTCTTTTCATCTTATCAGTTCTTTTCCAGTTCTTCCTGACCTGTCCTCTGCAAATGTTCAGATATCGGTCAGGTTGTGCTCCTGACCCTTCTGCTGTTTTCTGGCCTGGATAACGTCACCCACTCTTAGGGCCAGTCACCTCACACCTGTGTGTGGATGACCCTACTTTGATATCACCAACTCTGACTTCTCCCTGGTAGCTCTGGACTCAGCTTTCCAAGGACCTCTTGGACATTTCTAAATTGCTATTGCCTAGAATAGTCCAAGCTATTTATTTTATTCCATTTTATTTGGCCACATTTAATGGCTGAAAATATAATATGACATGGAGAGTATAATGGAAAGCATTGCTTTACTACTTTTTTACCCTCTCATAGCCGTTAGTTTCGCAAAGAAAAGCTGTAGATACTCAATCAATATACCAAGATCTCTGGTTTTGAGGGTAATAAGTCAATTCCGTAAGTCAGAGAATTTTAAACATTATGAAATGTTATTGGTGAAGAAACCTAACTAACTTTTTTTTTTTTAAGAGATAGAGTCTCACTCTATTGTCCTGGCTAAAGTGCAGTGGTGTCATCACAGCTCACTGCAGCCTGAAACTCCTGGGCTCAAGCGATCCTTCTGCCTCAGCCTCCCGAGTAGCTGTGATCACAGGTGTGCGCCACCACGCCTGGCTTAACTAACATTTTTCTTTTCTCCCATCTCTCCAATCAGGCAGAATATGAAGTTGCTGAGGATGAGGACCAAAGTGATTGTGTACTGTCACTCTTAGAAAAATTCTTCAGTAATGAGGTGTGTTTTCTTCTTTAAAATAAAGATTTGTAAATAACTTACTCAAATAATTAGCATGCACAGCCATTTTTACTTAGTTGGGTAAAATATAACATACATTAAAAGCTTTAATCTATTATAAATGTTCTGCTGCCTTTTGTTTGATTCTGTGAGGAAATTAACAATTAGATCTCTTAGAAAATTGATTCAAAGAATTTAAAATTTTCTTTGTTTCCTCAAGCAGAATATAGAATTAGAGAATTTTATTTGTTTCTCTTAGACTAAAAATAACACTTTTTTCTAAAAGCTTTAACATGTCTTGGTTTTTATGCTTTCTGAATCAATAAGTTCTTGCAGTTTAGTATGCCTGAAATTAGAATTGTAACCTGCTTCCTTTCATGTGACTTCTGTTTGGTAGGTCATTAGAAGTCCTAAATTCTGGGTAGGGCCCTATATTGTAAGAGTGAGGGGAGAACAATAACAATGATGGTAGCTAACGTTTATGAATATTGCTCTAATGTGTAATAAATTATGTATGTATTTATTTATTTATATATTTTTGGAAATAGGGTCACTGTGTTACCTGGACATGAAAGCAGTGGTATCATAGTCCACTACAACCTCAAACTCCTGGGCTTAAGCAATCCTCCTGCCTCAGCCTCCCAAGTAGCTGGGACTATAGGCATGTGCCACCACAGCCAGCTAATTTTTCTATTTTTTGTTACTCTATTGCCCGGGCTGATCTCAAACTCCTGGCCTCAAGCAATCTTCCCACCTCAACCTCCCGAAGTGCTAGGATTACAGGAGTGAGCTACCATGCTTGGCCTTTAATAAATTATTTAATTTTCACAACAAACCTGTGAGGTACATACTATTATCATGTCTATTTTCATATGATAAGACTAAAAATCAGTGATTAAGTGACTTACCCACAGTTACACAACTAGTATGGGTCAGAGCCGGGAATCAAGCATGCAGAGAATGGAATTAGAGGACAGTGTGGTAAGAACAAGTCCAGAATATTCAGATTTTAAGCCTAGCTAACTGGAGATGGTAGAGTCAGCAAGTTAGGGGAGCCTCCTTGTGCTGATAGAATGCGACTGTCTAGTGGGTGCAAAGATACATGTAGCAGTGGCTGGCAGAGGTGTGATTCAGATCTAAATGGATTTTGACTACAAAGCTTATGTCTTCCCAGCCTCCAGCCTCACAGATCATCCTTCTCACACACAGCTGTTGCAGCCTGTGCATGTTTGTGGGTACCCCCAGGACACTAATCGGGATGAGTAGAAGAGAAGTTTCATCCATCTAGTTCTCTTATCTTTTTTATTACCTCCTTTTTTTCCCTTTACCTCTCCTGAAGAAATATCCACATAGCAAGGGAGGTTGTCAAAAGGAAAGAAATAATTTCAAAATTAATCATGGTGGATATAGCAAATATGGAAGAGGAATAGAGGGGGGCAGTTTCACATCTGTGGCTTGGTGTCTTAGTCTGTTTGTGCTGTTATGACAATACCACAGACTGGGTGACTTACAATGAACAAAATTTATTGGCTCACAGTTTTGGAGGCTGGGAGGTCCAAGTCAAGGTTCTGTCAACTTAAAAGGAAGAAGCTGAGGCACAAAATATAATTTAAAGAGTTTATTTGGGCCAGTGTTAAGGACAGCTGCCTGGGACATACTTCCAAGTTGCTTGGAGAGTGCTCTTCTCTACCAACCTTTATTATAAGGAGGTTTTTGTGTGGTTTTTGTTTTTTTGTAGTGATAGGGTCTCACTCTGTCACTCAGGCTGGAATACGGTGGTACAATCATAGCTCAGTGAAGCCTTGAAATCCTAGGCTCACTCAATCCTCCTGGCTCAGCCTCCCAAGTAGCTAGGACTATAGGCACATGTCACCATGCCCAGCTAATTTTTAAATTTTTTGTACAGATGGGTTTCACTATGTTGCCCAGGCTAGTCTCAAACTGCTGGCCTCAAGCAATCCTCCCACCTTAGCCTCCCTGAGTGCTGGTATTATAGGCGTGAGCTGCCATGCCTGGCCACAAGCAGGTTTTTAAAGGCAAAGGGAACAAGGAGTGGGCTAACGCAAAGTTGTTCATCAGGAATTCTCACTGATTTACAGAGATAGCATTGATTGGTGATTGGCTATCCATTGTTGAACTATAGGGTATAAGTTGTGGTATTCAGCATGTGGCATTTTATGGCTACTTGGCCTCAGTTAGTCTAGAGCCCACAACATCAAGTGGCTTCAAGAGGTAATTACTTAGCTCAAGGGGGAGTGAGACATGACTGCTGTTGTATTTCATTTTTTTATTTTTATCTATCTATCTATCGATTTATTTTTTAGGCTAGTCAAGTGAAACAGTGGGAGTGGAGAAGGAATAAAGGCATCTGTAACTGATTTGCGATCAATTACTTGTAAATACCACTACACTTGGACCAGCCTCCTGTTGTATTTTAAATGCCTCTCTGGGTTCGCATTCCTCAGATAAAAAGTTTTTTTCCTTTCCCAGTGCCAGTTTCTGGTGAGGTCTTCTTGCTGCATCCTCACATGGTCGAAGGGCAGAGCGAGAGCGAGAGCAAGAGAGAGAGAGAGAGAGAGAGAGAGACAGGGAGAGAGAGAATACATGTGTGTACCTGCTCACAAGAGGGGTGAACTACTCCCCAGATAACTAGATAAGAACATTAGTCCCTTCGTGAGGACAGAGCCTCCTAAATACCTCTTAAAAGTCCTACCTCCCAATACTGTCACAATGGCAATTAAATTTCAACATGAGTTTTAGAGAGGACAAATACTCAAATCATAGCACTTGGTAAGAGTGAGAGAGATTTATGGGCTGGCTGAAGATGGTGTAGCTGGAAAGCTTTTTTTTCTTTTCTTACTCTCAAATGGGAAAACTGCCACTCTTCTCCACCTGATCGTCCTGCCTTTGTGCTTTACTAAAAAAAACAATGATTCATGTCATCATTCTAGTTTTTCTTTTTCTTATCTTTTCTTTAAAAACAGCAGCAACAAAAATCTTTTTCATAGTGAAAAGGGAACTCCTTGAGATCACTGACTCAAATTTTGACAACCAAGAATATCCAAAATACTTAAGGCGGGGCGCGGTTGCTCACGCCTGTAATCCTAGCACTCTGGGAGGCCGAGGCGGGCGGATTGTTTGA
>NW_012150385.1:3048871-3067588 GCF_000956105.1 Propithecus coquereli | reverse complement strand
AGCTACTTGGGAAGCTGAAGCAGAAGGATTGCTTGAGCCCAGGAGTTTGAGGTTGCTGTGAGCTAGGCTGATGCCATGGCACTCTAGCCTGGGCAACACAGTGAGACTCTGTCTCAAATAAAAAAAAAAGAATATCCAAAATACTTAAAAGTAAGGCAAGATTGTGTGTGTTCATTCTTGCATTTGTTTATCCCATCAGTCAGACATTCTTTGTTTTTCTTAGTTTTCTTAGGTTTCCTCTCACAATTACCAAATATTAAAATACAGCCAACTTTGACTAAGCGTGTTTGCTCACGTCTGTAATCCTAGCACTGTGGGAGGCCAAGGTGGGAGGATTGCTTGAACTCAGGAGTTTGAGACCAACCTGAGCAAGAACAAGACCCCATCTCTACTAAAAATAGAAAAATTAGCCAAGTGTTGTGGTGAGCGCCTATAGTCTCTGCAACTTGGGAGGCTGAGGCAGAAGGATAGCTTGAGCCCAAGAGTTTGAGGTTGCAGTGAGCTATGATGACACCACTGCACTCTAGCCAGGGTGACAGAGGGCATGGTGGCTCATGCCTGTAATCCTAGCACTTTGGGAGGCCAAGACAGGAGAATTGCTTGAGGCCAGGAGTTTGAGACCAGTCTGGACAATGTAGCAAGATCCCATCTCTATAAAAAATTAAAAAATTAGCTGGGCAGGGGGGCATGCACCTGTAGTCCCAGATACTTGGGAGGCTGAGCCCCAAGGATCACTCAATCCCAGGAGTTTGAGGTTGCAGCGAGCTATGATTGTGCCACTGCACTTTATCACAGGTGACAGAGCAAGACCCTGTCTCAAAAATAAATAAATAAATAACTAAAATAAAATAAAAGGATCATAACCAAAACCAAGTGTGATTTTTCCCAGGAATGCAAAATTGGTTCGATACCTGAAGATCAATTAATATGATATACCATATTAATAGAATAAAGGACAAAAAACCATATGATCATCTTAATAGACAAAAGCATTTGACGAAATCCACACTCCTTCATAATAAAAGCACTTAACAAACTAGGGGTAGAATGGAACTTTCTCAGCTTGATAAACAGTATCTGTGAAATACCCACAGCTAACATCATTCTTAAATGTGAATATTGGATGCTTTCCTCCGAGATTAGGAACAAGATGAGGTTGTGTGCTTTCACCACTTCTATTCAGTTGGAGGTTTGACTGGAAGTTCTAGACAGAGCAATTAGGCAAGAAAAAGAAATAAAAGGTGTTCAATTTGGAAAGCAGTAAGTAAAACTCTATTTGCAGATGACATGATCTTGTATATAGAAAATCCTAAGGAATACACACACAAAAAAAAACTATGAGAGCTAATAAATGAGTTCAGCAAAGTTGCAAAATTCTAGATCATGATACAAAATTCAGTTGTATTCCTATACACTAGCAATTAAAATCCAAAAAAGAAATTAAGAAAGCAATTTCATTTACATAGCATCAGAAAAGGAATAAAATACTTAAGAATAAATATAATAGAAGTGCAACACTTGTACTCTGAAAACTAGAAAGTATTGAAAAAATTACAGAAGAACTAAATAAATGGGAAGACATCCCATATTCATGGATGAAAAGAATTAATGTTGTTAAGATGGTTCCCCAAATTAATCTATAGATTCAATACAATCCCTATCAAAATCCTAGCTGCTTTTCTTGCAGAAATTAACAAGCTGATCTTAGAATTCATAGGAATATTCAAGAGACCCAGAATAGTCATAACATTCCTAAAAAAAAAAGAACATAGGTGGAGGACTCAACACTTCTCAATATTCAAACTTACTGCAAAGCTACAGTATCAAGACTGTACGATACTGGCATAAGGGCAGACATACAGGTCAATGGAATAGAATTAAACGTCCTGAAATAAGTTCATACATTTCGTCTTAGTTTGTTTTGTGCTGCTAAAACAGAATATCTGAGACTGGTAAATTTATAAACAACAGACGTTTATTTCTTACAGTTCTGGAGGCTGGTAAGCCTAATGTCCAGGGGCTTGCATCTGATGAGGTCCTTCTTGCTGTGTCATCCTATGGCTAAGGGACAAGAGAACATGAGCAAGACAGAGAGTGAGAGGAAAGGGGTGACCTCACCCTTTTATCAGGAACCCATTCCTGAGATAGCATTAATCCAATTACAAGGGCAGAGCCCTCATGACCTAATCACCTTATAAAGGTCTCACCTCTCAACACTGTTGCATTGGGAATTAATTTTCCAACACATGAACTTTGGGGAACACATTCAAACCATAGGATACTTACAGAGTCAGTTGACTTATGATAGGAGAAAGAACAGTCTTTTTAACAAATGGTGCTGGAACAACTAAATATCCACATGCAAAGAATCAAACTGGACCCCTGCCTTACAACATAAACAAAAAATTAATGCCAAATGTATCAGAGACCTAAATGTAAAAGCTAAAACCACATAACTTTTTTTTTATATATATATATATTTTTATTTCAGCATGTTATGGGGGTAAAGATGATTAGGTTACGTATGATGCCCTTACCCTCCCTCCCCCCCAAGTCTGAGCTTCAAGTGTGTCCATTCCCCCGGAGGTACGCAACTCACTCATTGTTTATGCATATGCACGTCCCCTCCTCCCCTCTCCCCCTCCGCCTGCCCAACATCTAATACATGCACTTAAATGCTGATCAGCTAATACCAGTTTGATGGTGAGTACATGTGATGCTTGTTTTTCCATTCTTGGGATACCTTGCTTAGTAGAATGTGTTCCAGCGCTTTCCAGGAGTATATAGGAGGTGCTATATCACCATTGTTTCTTAAAACTGAATAGTACTCCATGGTATACATATACCACAAAAACCATATAACTCTTAAAGGAAAAGCGTAGGTGTAAATCTTCAAAACCTTGAAATTGGGCAGTGACTTCTTAGATACGACACCGAAAGCACAAGGAACAAGAAAAAAAGGATAAATTGGACTTCAGAACTTAAAACTTTGTGCTTCAAACAGCACTATCAAGAAAGTGAAAGATAATCTGCAGAACAGGAAAAAGTATTTGCAAATCAAATGCCTGGTGAGGGTCTAGCCAGAATATATAAAGAACTGTTACAACTCTACAATGAAAAAGACCAATTTTTTTAAAAATAGGAAAGTAAATGTATTTTTTAACACAGAAAAATAAGCATATTTCTGCAAGATCCACCCCTCACTCCTTCATCACTACTGGACTTTTCTGTTAGTGTTTCCTGTGTCTAAAGTGTGAAAAAGCAAGGCACTGAATCATTTGGTAAATTTGCCCTAATAACTACTTACTTTGAAAAGTAATCCTTATTGCTTAATTTAAAGCTCTGAAAAAGTCTCAGTTCTGTTTCTGTTATGTTTGGCAGCAGGCCAGAAATACTATACCTTACCTTGCCATGCTTCAGTTGACTTGAGACTACCTTACCTCTCACTCATGGAGATTAGAAGCATTGCTTTTTCTTTCTGTAGAAATAAATGTTAATACAAAATTTTTCTAAGATACTGAAAATAGGATCTCTATTTGGAGTTAATCGTTAGATAATCTTAACAGAATCAACCTGCTATGTAGTTTCAGAAAAACTGAGACCTTATGAGGGGAAATGAGACAACTGAAATAGTGGTTTTTTTCCTAAGAAAATTTTGTCCTGTTTTCTGCTGTGCCCAATGCCTGAAACATTTTTTGAGTAAATGAATGACCAAACTCTTTTCTTGAATGGTAAAATGAATGGATTCATCTTATTCTTAGAATATCGTGGCCTTACCATGTAGAAGGAAACTGGACTCAGGAGTCCAACAGGGGGTGGGTCAGTATCTCCCTCTTGTTGCTGTGGGTACACACTGACACCTTTTGTGACTTTCTGTGCCTTTCTCATCTTCCATGAGGGTTATTCTGAGGCTAAATGAGGTAACATATATTAAAGTGCCTCAAATGTATTAGATAATTTAAAAGACACCTATTAATTATTAATTATAACAGTACTGTTTTTTAATGTGATTTTTCTCATTGTTGCATATTCCTCTCAATAGTTCAGCTTCTTTGAGGAAATAACTACTTTGATTTATAAAAAACACAAAGTTTTCCCTGGTAGCCTGGCTGTACCACAGTTAGAAATCAGCCTGCAATGCATTTCTTGCTTCTAATTACAAGTTAAGTGTAAAATGGAACGTGTTCTGGGTTTTTATTTTTTCACTGAATCTGGACAATGGTTTTCGTCATGTGTTTTCTTTTTCCAGAATCCTCTGGATGTTAAAGAGAGCGGGAAGCAGGCATCTAGGGGCGCTGTGAGTGGGGATGCAAAGCGATAGAACCTTTCTGGAGGGCAGTTTCACAATAAATATTAACATTTAAAATACATGTATCTTTTGAGCTAGCAATTCTGTTTTTAGTGGCAAAACTGGCAGTAGAATGTTCACTGGGGCAGGTAAAGCCACATACTGGAAAACCACACAGCCATTAAAGACAATATGGTAGTTCCATAGGTGTCAGCACATACTTACAAAACTATACATATATTTTTTCCCATTTATATCAGGAAAAAGAAACTGTATTCCTGAGGGTGTGTGTGTGAGAGAGAGTGTGATTTTTAATTTTTAATTGTGATTAAAAAACCACATATCATAAAATTTACCAGCCTAACCATTTCTAGTGTGCAGTTTAGTAGTGTTAAGTATATTCACATTGTTAGGCAGCCAATCTCTAGAACTTTTTTATCTCACAAAACTGAAACTCTGTACTCCTTAAACAACAATTCCCCATTTCCTTTTCTCTAAGCCCCTGGCATTCTACTTTCTGTCTCTGTGAATCTGATGGCTCTAGGGACCTCATAAATGGAATCACACAGGATTTGTCTTCCTGTGACTGGCTTATTTGACTCAGCATAACGTCTGCAGGGTTCATCTGTGTTGTAGTGTGTGTCAGAATTTCCTTCCTTGTTAAGGCTGAATAATAATCCACAATATGTATAGACTGCATTTTATTTTTTTTTGAGACAAAGTCTCTCTGTGTTGCCCGGACTAGAGTGCTGTGGCGTCAGCCTAGCTCACAGCAACCTCAAACTCCTGGGCTTAAGCAATCCTTCTGCCTCAGCCTCCTAAGTAGCTGGGACTACAGGCATGCGCCACCATGCCTGGCTAATTTTTTTTTTTTATATATATTTTTAGTTGTCCAATTAATTTCTTTCTCATTTTTTTTTAGTAGAGACGGGGTCTCGCTCTTGCTCAGGCTGGTTTCGAACTCCTGAGCTCAAACAATCCGCCCGCCTCGGCCTCCCAGAGAGCTAGGATTACAGGCGTGAGCCACCGCGCCCGGCCTATATACTGCATTTTATTTATTCATTCGTCCATGGACACCAGGGTTGTTTTCACCTTTGGGCCACAACAAACACAGATGTACAGACACCTTTTTGAGACCCTGCTTTCCATTTTGCACGTGCTCTGATATGCACAGGAAAAGGGCTGAACTCTGGAGAGTGGGACTGGGGTAGAGGGTGCAAGTGCCACTTTGACTTGTATTTTATACACTCTATGTTTTAATTTTTCTACAGTAAGCAGTAGGTTCTGTTTATGATTAGTGAATCATGAAATCACTAATTGTTATGTGTTTGGTTTGTACTCTGTTAAGTCGGCAGACCCCTTACCAGACATAATTCCAGATTTTATGAAAGAATGTAGATCGAGACTGAAGCAGAACCCTTGCAAAAAAGTCTTTGAGGAATGCACTAGGTAAGTGGTTCGTGCACAGCCCTACATGTATTATCAATAGCTAACCCCAAGACAGGGGGCTTACAAAAGGTTTCTCTGCATGAGACAAGTTCTTATCAGAGTACAGTTGACCCTTGAACAACGTGGGGGTCAGGGACACCACCTGGTAAAAAATGTGTGTATAGGCCGGGCGCGGTGGCTCACGCCTATAATCCTAGCACTCTGGGAGGCCAAGGCGGATGGATCACTTAAGGTCAGGAGTTCGAGACCAGCCTGAGCAAGAGCGAAACCCCGTCTCTACTAAAAACAGAAAGAAATTATCTAGCCAACTAAAAATACATATATAGAAAAAATTAGCTGGGCATGATGGCGCATGCCTGTAGTCCCAGCTACCTGGGAGGCTGAGGCGAGAGGATCGCTTGAGCCCAGGAGTTTGAGGTTGCTGTGAGTTAGGCTGACGCCACAGCACTCTAGCCAGGGCAACAGAGCCAGACCCTGTCTCAAAAAAAAAAAAATGTGTGTATAACTTTATAACTTTTATAACTTTATAACCCCAAAACTTAATTACTAATAGACTTACCAATAACATAAATAGTTGATTAACACATATTTTGTATGTTGTATGTATTAATATTAATCTACTGTATTCTTACAATAAAGTAAGATGGAGAAAAGAAAATGTTAAGAAATTCATAAGGAAGACAAAATATATGTACTATTTATGAAGTGGAAGTAGATCATCATAACGGTCTTCATCCTTATCATCTTCACGTTGAATAGGAGGAGGAGGAGGAGGGGGACCAGGAGGGTTGGTCTCGCCATCTCAGGATGGCAGAAGTGGAAGAAAATACCCATATAAGTGTACCTGCACAGCTCAGACCTATGTTGTTCAAGGGTCAACTGTACTTTCCAAATCAAAAAAATGATTGCTTTCTCTAGAAAGAGGTGAATGAAGAATAAGAATTACATATACACAAATGGCATGCTGAAACAGGTCATGTTGAGCCCCAGTATCTAGCATCCCTACGATGGCTCTGGGCTTCTCTGCACAGCCTCCCAAAATGCTTGGCTAGAACGAAAAGACTCCCAAATGTTTTTTCAGACCTAGGCACTTGCTGAAAATATCTTTTCTTTGGATCTTTGTCATATGGACAGGAAAATTTTAAGGCAGAGCACTCTGGCTAAATTCAGCTTCCTTATGCACACAGGAGGAAAGAATGCTTTCTGAGATGATCAGGCCCCGAACATGTAGTGCTTTGTGTATTTGTGTAGACTCATTTCACAGAGGAGGAAACTGAGACCCAGGTAGCCATGGACAAGTTTGTCCTTTACTCTGAGGGCAATTAGAGTGACGTATTCATTATGTGTATGTGGATTTTTTAGCGATAGGGTCTCACTCTGTCATCCAGGCTGGAGTGCAGTAGCATGATCATAGCTCGCTACAGCCTTGAGCTCCTGGGCATAAGCCATCCTTCTGCCTCAGCCTCCTGAGTAGCTGTGACTACAGATGCGCACCACAACACCTGGCTAATTTTTTTTTTTTTTTTTTTGTGGAGACGGTATCTCACTATGCTGCCCAGGCTGATCTCAAACTCCTGAGCTCAAGTGATCCTCCTGCCTTGACCTCCCAAAGTGCTGGGATAACAGGTGTGAGCCACCATGCCTGGCCAGAATTGCATATTTGACTCATGTGTTAGTACTTTTAAAGCTTTCTTGTGTACTTTTAATGCCCAAGGAGGTTTTACAACCTTGTCTCAGGGGTCGGGCATGGTGGCTCACACCTGTAATCTCAGCACTTTGGGAGACCAAGGCAGGAGGATCACTGAGCCCAGGAGTTCGAGACTAGCCTGGCCAATATAGCGAGATTCCGTCTCTACAAAAAATTTTTAAAAAATTAGCCAAGTGCGGCAGAGAGAGACCCTGTCTCTAAAAAAAAGGTATAAATAAATAAGTCTAGGCCTGATGGCTCATGCCTGTAATGCCAGCACTTTGGGAGGCCGAGGCAAAAGGATGGCTTGAGGCCAGGAGTTTGAGACCAGCCTGGGCAACATAGCAAGATGCTCCCCATCTCTAATAAATAAATAAGTGAATAAATAACCTTATTTTAGACTTATCTTGATGTTTTAAGTGGGACTCTGGACCATAGGGAGTTGAGTTCATTAATTCATTCAATAAATAATTTAGTAAGGGCCCTTATATGCTCAGCACTGCCCTAGACACTTGGACTATATTGGCAGATGTAACAGACAAACTTCCTATCTTCAAGCCACTTGTGTGGGAGGGAATGGCTCCCCCAGGCCTGTGCAGCTGCAGTGTGGCAGTGCTGGGGCTGGAACTTGTGATACTTTAATAATGTGGCTGCATTTAAGATAAAAACCAAGGCTTTCTCTCTATCCCTGGCATCTTTTTGAGGTATAGGAGCTCTGCACCCTGAGGAGCTGAGTGGTTTAGATACTTGTTTCCTTCAGTGAGAAATTCAATGACCAGTTGATGTCCCACAGATAAATGGTTTGTCTCTCATCTTTCTCCTAGCCAGGTGTGTGGCACTGGACTAGAATCCTTCCCTCTGTCCTCCAGCCTCCTCCTCTGAAAATGAATTAGAGTAAATGTTCTCTACCATTTTTAGTTTCAGGTCATCTTTTATTTGTTCTTGTTGAATATCCACGTTAGTGGAATTCTAGTGTTTATGATTTCAACTTCCTTTGCAAAAAGATGTTAGCTCTATTTGATAGCTTCTCTGGTGTGGCAGATAGGACAGGCATGGTCTTGATCTCTGATTACTAGTCTTGGGACATTGTGGTAAGAATTTCAGTTCTTCCTCCCTTCATCTGGGACGTCAGAGAAACCAGGAGGGGCCAGTCTTTCAGCCCGTATCTTTGTTCCTCATATCCCTCTCCTGGGCGTGTCCTAAATTCTGTCTTGTCCGTGTGCACTGAATGTAACACAACAGTAATACATGCTTTGGAGGAGTTAATCCGCTTGCCCCTCACAGTAACCCATGAGGTAGGTGAGGTTATTGTCCCTCTTTTACAGAAGGAGAAACTGAGTCCTTAGAGGTTGGGTAATTTACCACAGGTCCCTCAGCCAGTGAGTGGCTGAAGCAGGACTTGTGTAGTCTGTGCGCTTGACCTCTCTGCTGCTCTCCAAGTGACCCTTGCACTACAGCTTGCACGTGGGAGGCACGTTGCTTTATGACAGAGCACCTGGCACCCACACATCCCAAGAAGGGGACCATTGCTGTTTTCATATTTTCTTTTGTCATATTTCACTGCTGTTTTCATTGTTATTTCATGACTATTTTCACTGATAGCATTAAAACCTAATGTGGACTTCTGTAATGGAAAATATATTTAATTGTGTATAAAGATTGACTTTCACATATTCAGTGCTTATTATAATAATACACTAAAACACAGTTGTTTTCACATTGTAATGCAACAAATTTATATAATTGCATAAAATCATTTTCTAGAGTTGTCCATAACTATTTAAGAGAGAAACCATTTGAAGAATACCAAGAAAGCTCATATTATTCTCAGTTTTTACAATGGAAACTGCTGGAAAGGTATGTTCCGATTCAAAACTCAGTAAAAGCTGGGTGCAGTGGCTCCTGCCTGTAGTCCCAGTTACTCTCAAGGCTGAGGTGGGAGGATTGCCTGAGGCTAGAAGTTCGAGGCTGCAAGTGTGCTGTGATTATGCCTGTCAATAGCCACAGCACTTTAGCCTGGGCAACGTAGGGAGACTCATCTCTAAAAAGAAAACCTCAATAAAACAAGTAGTAACTTCTCATAATGCATACTGATTGATGTCTTGAGTTATATATGGTATTTTTGCACAGAAATTAGTGGGTATTATACAATTTCTTCTGATTTAATTGTCTCTGTTCTCTCTTTTTAAAATGGCAGTCAGGCTATTAGTGCAGTGGTTAGAAAATAAAACCTATCTTAGATTTTCTGTAATATAATATGATGCTGTAGGTGAGAGTGTACAGTCCAAGCCCCTGCTCAGTCCAAGCCCCTGCCCCTGCTGTGTGACCTCAGGCAAGTAACTCAGCCTTTATGAACTTCAGGTCCTTGTTGTGTAAATTAGAGGTAATTATAGAATCTACCTTGTTGGACTGTAGCTAGGATCATCTGGGAAATGTGTGTAAAATGCTTGTAGCATAATGTTTGGTGCACAAATAAGTGCTCAAAAAGTGTTAACTGCCTCTAGTGTTGTTACTACTATTATCGATTGATTGATTAAATTTCCAATTCTAGTCCATAGATGTTTCTTTTGAGATATTAGGTCTATAAACATCTCCTTGAGGTTCTTTCTTCAAAGGACAGCACTCTGTATATATGCCATTTTCCTCAACAGCTTCTGACAGGTTCAAAGAGGTATACTTAAGATTATGCTATGTCTTATAAGTTATAAACATAAATATTTCCTATTGTTGGCTGATTGTAAACCTGTCCTTAGTTAGTGCAGATAATTGGACTGTTCTGTCTCTTGCTTTGGTGTTTTCAGTAAATCTTAAGATTAATTAATTGCTCTTAGTGCAGGTAGAAAGCTGCCCCACTAGCAGGGGCCGCAGCCCCTTAGCACAGACACCCTTTGTCCTGGACACTCCTTTTGAGCAATGTGGTTCAATAAATAAGGCTAAGACAAGCACTGGGTAGGCTTTTCTGTTGTAAAATAACAATGTGATATGAGACCTGAAACTTTTTTTTTTTAATTGTTTAGGCAACCAGTAACAAAGAACATGTTTAGACATTACAGAGTTCTAGGAAGAGGAGGATTTGGAGAGGTGAGTAATGTGTGTGCCAGTTAAGAGCGGTACTTCTGTGCCAGTTAAGAGCAGTACTTCTAGCTAGGTATGTTTACCTAGGCAAGGCCATTGAAAGACATGGGCTTCAGGTAATGTATCAGCTTTACCAATAAATTTATTTTCTTATTATGCATTTAGGGAATAATTTTAGCCAACTGGGAGAATTAAGATGGAATTTTGAGCAAAAGGTACTTTGCTACAAGCTTTTCAGAAAAATCCCTTACCTTCTACTTCACAGTTCTGACAGAAGGTGGTTTCCTTTGCTGAATGCTCAGGCTCAGTTGGTGTGTCCAGATCGAAACATGACCCTGTTTCCATATTGTGAAATTTCCATTATTCCATTTCCATAATTTAAGACCAGCACCGAAATTCGTGTAGTACAGAGTACATTATTAAATATGCTTTTTTAACCCAACTCTGTTTGGACATACATGTACCTCACACCTACATCAAAAGATGTTTGAAAATGTGCCAATTTGGCAAAATCCTAAGTAAGCTACTCACAGACTCTTGAAAGATATTCTTTAGAGATGATGGCTCTCCTTGATAGAGACCACTGTAGCAGGTAAATAGAGAATAACATGCAGTTCTGGTTTGGTGATTTAAAGGGATGTTAATTACTTCATTAATTATCTGGAGTGATCATATTCAGTTCAACAATTTGTAAGTCCCCAAGAGCCAGGAGAGCTGTTGGGAAACTAACACTGCATGTTCAAGTCAGAAGCAGCTTAGACTGCTTGGATGTGATTTAAATCATGCCTCTTCCCATATTATAATTAAAAGCAAAAGCCACAAGCATTGCCTTAAAATTAATTAGAAAGCTAACCCAAGAGGCATTATACTATAAATGAGATCTGTTATACATTTGTAGTTTTACATGATATGGAATTGATCAACATAGGCATTACTTTAGGAGAATTAACAGTATTGTACTTCTGATACAATTCTGGAGATCTTTTAGAGCATTTTACCTAATCCAGCCGAATGCTTGTTGTGACCCCTTCATGAGAGATATTTCTATAAGAAATCCATCCTTTATTAGAATATGTCCTAGAACAGGAAAGTCATTTTCTCTCTTCAGCTCTTGCTACTCTGCCTTTCATGACCTCCAAGTTTAAAGACTCGGATTTTGTCAAAGAACAAAGGAAAAGACATTTCTGGGACATGGGTCTTGTGTTTACAAAAGAATGAAATTCTAATTATAGCCACATATAAGTTTTTTAAGCTTATCAATCCTACTAGGACTCAGTAGGGACATGTTAGCTGTTGTGAAAGACTCAATATATTTATGATTTTATAGATTACTTTTGAACACATTTACTTGGGTTTCCAGACAATTGATTGGATGAATGAATAACATGGTGGTTTTTCACAGACTTGTTCTAGGTGTATTATACTCTAAGTCTAGGCCCAGAGGGCAGTGAACAGTCAGTCCATTTCTACTCTGCATGCCGGTTGGAAGAGCCCTACAGACCTTTAATGCAAGGACAGCCTCTGTGCCCTTTCAATCCAGATTCTATTGTAATTGTGCGTTTTCTTTTTCCAAATGCTAACACTTCCAGTGGATTTGAAAGGGCAAACATAATCGGTCTTATTTTGTCAACAATAATTCTTTTGTTTATGCCTGAAGTCCTCCAAAATCAATTCATAGGGTCCTGAGGCAAGCACAGTGGGAAGGGAATTGGGTAGACATCTCTGCTTTCATGGTCTTAGAGGCAGCAGAGTGTAGTGGAAAGAGCACATACTTCAGAGTTACTGTTCCACCACTTCCAGCTGTGTGATCTTGGGTTCACCACCTTGACCTGGTCCTTAGCAACTGAGTTGTGAGGAGCAAATGAGCATTCATACCTAGTTGTTAGCCATGCCTGCCGCACTTAGCTGCTTTCCCTTCCCTTTCTTTGGCAATTCCACATAAAAGGATTTATCTTAAGTTAATGATAAAGAGATAGGAAGAGATCTATGGGCCAAGACTTAATGGTAGAAAAATGACTAAACAAATTTTGAAATAGTCATATTTTAGGAGAACATTTAAAGATGGGAATATAGTCACACTATAAGATTTAAAAAAGGAGGTTATGAAATGTCACCTATTCTACAATATGAGCCCGATTTTGCTGTAAAAGGCCAGGGTGGGGGGAGTATTTTCATTCTATTAATAAATGAAAAAAGAATCCTAGAAAAAATACAAAGTAGATTTGTAGTATCTTCCTTTAGTCTGTGTATTGCTTGGTTAGCAGCACTTGACCAGCTGACCTGACCCCCCACATGTGCATGAATATAGTACAAAGGTGACCTTAGAAGCCTATACAGCAAAATATTAACCCTAGTTATCTCGGAATTACCAGTGAGTTTTTGTCAATATAACATATCTTATATTTTGCTTTTACAGTAATCCTCTGTGTGGGATGTGGGGGTGTGTGTCTGTGTGGGGGTGTGTGGGGTGTGTGTGGGTGTTTGTGGTTGGCAGTGGGTGGGAGTCAGGGAAAACACAGTGGCCATACTTTGATGACCCAGAAGCCGGGGGACTGGTACCTGGGGTCTCATTGTACTGTTATCTCCACTTTTGTATGTTTGAAAATTTTCATGATGTGAAGTTAAAATAACATGTAAGTATTAATTTAAAAACTAAATAAATAGAATAAAGGTATTAAAATCTGTGAATTCTATGAAATATATTCCCTATATTCTTAAACTTTTTAATTATAAAATCAGGAATCTTTTTAGTTTCATATTTTAAAACTTTTGCCCTTTTACAAAAAGTAAAATAAACATATGGGGACCTATTTCAATTTAACAGATGTGCCATGATCACATATGCAGGCCACGTTCCGTTTGCACAGCTCTCAGAGTTTGGGGAGTGCCCCATTGCGTTCGCTTTGTCCTCTTGGCAGCCTGTTGTAGGTGAGGAGAGGAGGTGTCTGCTCACAGACGGATATGTCCATGATGCAGATGGCCTCAGCTCATCAGATGCTGCTGCCTGTTTCTACCAGAGAGGGTTCTCAGAGAGAAAACAGTTTTCTTTGTGAAGTCTAACAAATGTACAGAAGCCTCTTTTTCTTTTTTTTTTTTTTTACTAGGTTTGTGCCTGTCAAGTACAAGCCACAGGAAAGATGTATGCCTGTAAAAAGCTAGAAAAAAAAAGAATAAAGAAGAGGAAAGGTGAAGCTATGGCTTTAAATGAAAAAAGAATCCTAGAAAAAGTACAGAGTAGATTTGTAGTAAGTATCTTCCTTTAGTCTTCACCGTGTATTTCTTGGTTAGCAGCACCTTGGCCAGCAGACCTGCTGCTAAACTACTCTCGTGCAAGCCATGGAAGCTATTTGGTGTGTTTCTTAATTTAGCTTATGTGGGGTTTTGCTGTCTCTTGCTATTAACATGTGATGGGTACTGGGAACAGCTTTGTTTTTAGTAACAGCCTTCTTCTTTCTTATTTACATCTTATGAAAATGAAACCGTAGTGATCCTGTTCCTAATTTCTGGTTTGTTGTGATCTGTTGTCCACCGTCTCCCATTCTGTTAGTTACTCCTGATACCTTTTTCCAGCTCACAGAGGATTGTCTAGTTCCGTTAACTAACTTGGTATCTCCTGGGGAAGGGCCCTCTCCTTGCTGTCAGCTTCCAGTCAGCTGCTCTGGCCGGCAGGGAGCACTGTGACCTGTATGTGCTTGAGGACACTTTCGCTATCCCTTCTTCTCATGTGGGCATCTTCTCCTTGGCCTCAGTCTGTTTTTCATCTTTTTCCTTTTTTCTGACACCTGGAAAGTTTACTGCCAGGCCCTCACCTAGCATATGCCAATTATATGAAGCCTCAAATTCCACCTTCACTGTTTCTGATAAGGACAGAATATCCGGTGGCAGTATGAGTGTGAGCTCAAAGGAGCAGTTCCGGCTTTAGGCTGTACATTGTATAATGTGGTTTTCATCTCCAAACCTAGTTTCTCTCCACCACATTGTATATTTCCTCTAGCACCTTCTGCAGTACGAAGGCTGCCTAAAGGCAGAGCGTGGACAATAATTCATAAAACGATTTGTAGTGTTAGAGTTATTTCCTCAAAGCCATTTAGTTCTTAACACTGAGGTCAATTGCTTTGTGCCGGTGGACAAATGTTCCAAAACTGTACATATTCACAGCCAGCATCTGAATTTAATAGCTTGGGTTTGTATGTATGATATGTCAGTTTCACATGCAGTTACATGAAAATCTTTAATAAAATAGGCTCATCTTGGAGTTGCAGTGAACACATTTGTATAGCTACCCTGAAACATAGAAATCCACAAACTAGCTTTCTGAAAGGAGCATATGTAGTACTTACAGTTTATTCCAATTTAAATATTTGGTTTCTACATTCTTAACCTCTCCTAAGGAACCTAGCAATATTTTTCTTCATCTGTGATTCTGTTTTTTCTCCCTACTTCCAGTCAATTGCAGGTCCTGACCTGTCCTTGTGTCACATTCATCCGCACTGCCTCCCTGACCCTCACGGCGGCACCTCCCCATGGAGCTCCTGTCTCTGCCTGTGCTCTCACCCTCAGTCTGTTCTCCATGGAGCAGTCCGGGCCATCTGCGGAAGAGTTCAAGTATTTGCACACTTTCCTGATTAAAACACTCCAGTGGCCACCTATCACACTAAGAATAAAATTAGACTCAGCTCCAGCCTTTCAGGAACCGAGGGACTTGGCTCCTGTAGCCTCAGTCACCCCATGTCATCCCAAGCTCTGCTACATCAAGCCTGGGCCCTGGGGTACCCTCTGCCTGGAGCATTGATCCCTCATTTTCTTATCCTTGGATCTCATGTCCTTCAGGCATTTCTGTGTCAGTAACCTGTCACTCTTTTGATGTTTTCTTTGCATTCATTCTGTTCGTCTGTCACATGCCCAGGCCTCCCCCACCACTACATGAGAGCAGAGCCTAGAAGAAGGCTGGCATGGTAGAAGGTTCTCAATATTATTTTCATATGTATTGAGGGAATATCAAATGAGTATTCACAAGAGGACAGAAAGTAAGGGATCCTGTTAACCCAAGGGAAGGACTAGTGAGAATTCTTGTGGTTTAATTCTGTGGTCTGTTGCATGCCAGCTAGTGACCACAGTGAGCAGTGAGGGACCTCCCTGGACACTTTATCCCCTCCTCTCCTCCATTCTCAGTACTTTCTCCCCTCAACCTGCAACTGGCACTTTCTCTCTATTTTAATACATCGTGACCAAGTTGGATTTATTCTAGGAATAAATTAATATAATTTATCATATTATCAGAATAGTGGGAAAAAAACATATGGTCTTCTCAATAGCTGCAGGAAAATCTTTTGATAAAATTCACTATCCAGTCATGATGAAAAACTCTAGGCAAACCAGGTACAGAAAGGAACTTCCTTTAAATGTCTCTAGCACGTCATACTTAATATGAAAATATTGAAAGCTGTCCCCATGAGATCTGGATGAGACTAGGATAACTGCTGACCATTTCTCTTTAATATTGGATGTTCCAGTCAGTGCAATAAAATATGGGAAAAAGTGAAAGGGATTAAGGTTAGAGAAAAGGGAAAAAAAGGTAGAAAAAACATTATTTCCAAACAACATCGTTGTATATGGAGACAGTCCCAGACTTTCTAGATAACCTGTTGAGCAGCGGTCCCCAATCTCTTTGGCACCAGGGACCAGTTTCATGGAAGACAATTCTTCCATGGATTGGGGGAGAGGGGCAGAGCTCAGGTGGCAAATTGGCAAGCGATGGGGAGCAGCTGTAAATACAGATGAAGCTTCACTCGCTCACCCACCCACCACTCACCTCCTACTATGCAGCCCCCCAGTTCCTAAGTTTCATGAAAGACAATTTTTCCATGGACCTGCAGAGCTCTGTGGCCCAGTCCCTAGGAGGGACAGGGGTTGGGGACTGCAGCTATTGAGGATGCAGCCAAGTGATTAGATGTGAATCAGCCACAAACAATTGGAAAATGAAAATTTTGTTGATACCATTTATAATAGCATCAAGAAACATCAAAATCTAACCAAAGGCCAGGTGAGATGGCACACACTTATACTCCCAGCTACTGAGGAGGCTGAGGTGGGAGGATCACTTGAGACCAGGTGTTGGAATCAAGGTTGGGCAACATAGCAAGACACCATCTCTTAAAAAAATCTAGGCAAAGATCTGACCGAAATGTGTTAAGACTTCTACACTGAGAACTATAAACTGGTGTTACAAGAAATTAAAGGAGGCCTAAATAAATGGAGGGAGACCATGCTCCTGGATTGGAAAACTCAATGTGAAGATGCCAGTTCCCCCCAGTTGATCCATAGATTTAATGAATTAAATGCAGTCCCAATCAAAGTCTCAGCAGGTTATATGTATTAATTCACATACAAACCAATAGAAAAGTGGGCGAAAACTTGAATAGGCATTTCACGAAAGAGGATGATCCAAATGACAAATAAGTTTATGAAAAAGTATGACAACTGTCCCGTGTATTAGCATATAAAGAGACATGGAAATTAAAACCACAGTAAGAGACCACCTGACTCATGCCTGTAATCCTAGCACTCTGGGAGGCCAAGGCAGGAGGATTGCTCAAGGGCAGTAGTTTGACACCAGCCTGAGCAAGAGCAAGACCCTGTCTCTACAAAAAATAGAAAAATTAGCCAGGTGTGGTGATGCACATCTGTTTTTCCAGCTACTAGGGAGGCTGAGGCAGGAGGATCATTAGGGCCCAGGAGTTTGAGGTTTCAGTGAGCTGTGATGATGCCATTGCACTCCAGCCTGGGAGACAGAACAAGACCCTGTTTCCCCCACCAGCCCCCAAAAGAAAGTCCCCTCCTTTTGATATGGAGCTGCAGTAAGATCTTCAATAGGTGGAGGTCCAGGAGGCACACACGAAGCATGGTGTACATTTCTCTGAAGTATATAGTATTCAGGTGTTCTAATTCTAAATCTAACACAGATTATTTGAATATTGTTACCAAATAGAGTAAATCACCAATGAATGAGTTTTTTGTGTTTTGTTCTTATGATGTCGCTGTCTTTAGGTTAGTTTAGCCTACACTTACGAAACCAAAGATGCCTTGTGCTTGGTACTCACCATTATGAATGGAGGGGATTTGAAGTTTCACATGTACAACCTGGGCAATCCTGGCTTTGATGAGCAGAGAGCTATTTTTTATGCTGCAGAGGTGTGTTGTGGCTTGGAAGATTTACAGAGGGAGAGAATTGTATACAGGTAAGGAGGGTGCTGCCTGAAGGAACTATAAGCCTTACAGCTGCATCTCCCCTGCCCTGGGCTTCCCCTGGCTCCACTGGCTGCTTGCAGGCTGGGCGGGAGAGCAGCAGCTGGGGGCCCCTCAAAGGTGATTTCTAGGGGTGGCATTCACACTGTTGGAAATACGGCGAGAGGTGAGCCCTGGTTTTCTTTTTAGTTTCTCGTTAATTTCTAATAAATTGTCAATTTGAAGCAAAAGTTTGTCTTTTACTTATTAAGTTGATAAAATAAAGGTAGTGCTAGTCACATAAGCATGAGAAGAACCCATTTCCAAGACTCTTAGATATTTTGACAGTTCTGATAATGATATTGATTATGTCCCACCAGAATAACGTAATTAAATGTTTTGAAATAATAGTTTCTTTTTTTACATTTTATAATTCAGTAAAGAAAATAAAATTAAACTCAATAGTTAATTTAGCATAAGCAGTATATTTAATTTTTGAAAAATAGTTCCTCCACCTAGCCTTTAAATGCTGGAGTTCCTGGGCCGGAGTCTCTGCTCAGTCGCTCTGCCTGGCAGTTTCCCATGTTCCCTTCTGTGGGCTCATCTATCACTGACAGTCAGCCTTCATATTGATGGGTTCTGCATCATGAGTTCACCCAACCACAGATCAAAAATATTGAGGAAAACAGGCCGGGCGCGGTGGCTCACGCCTGTAATCCTAGCACTCTGGGAGGCCGAGGCGGGCGGATCGTTCTGAGCTCAGGAGTTCGAGACCAGCCTGAGCAAGAGCGAGACCCCGTCTCTACCAAAAAATGGAAAGAAATTAATTGGACAGCTAAAAATATATGTAGAAAAAATTAGCCGGGGATGGTGGCATGTGCCTGTGGTCCCAGCTACGCAGGAGGCTGAGACAGTAGGATTGCTTGAGCCCAGGAGTTTGAGGTTGCTGTGAGCTAGGCTGACGCCACGGCACCCGCCCCAGGCAAGAGAGTGA
>NW_012150385.1:3037199-3048821 GCF_000956105.1 Propithecus coquereli | reverse complement strand
AAAAAAAAAAAAAAAGAAAATATTGAGGAAAACAAAACATGGTTGTGTCTGTAGTGACCATGTAGAGACTTTTTTTTTTCCTTATTGCTATTCACAGTACAGTATAACAACTATGTACATGGATTTGTGTTGTGTTAGATATTATAAATAATCTATAGATGATTTAAAGTATAAGGGAGTACATGTGTAGGTTATATGCAGATACTACAATTTTATGTCAGGGACTTGAGCATCCTTGGATTTTGGTATCTGTTGGGGGAGACCTGAAACCAATCCTCGTGGATACCGAGGAATAGCAACATATACAAATCACTTCCCAATAGATATTTCTAGCCTTGCTCTTTTTCCTAAATTCCAGAGGGGCCAGTACAGCCCTTGCCCTCCTACTCCCGATCCAGTCGGTCACCAGATCCCTCCTGAATATCTCCCACATCACTCTTTATTTTCTAGGATGACTGGCTCAGTCGTGTCCTCCTTAGGTCCCCTGGTAGCAGATAAGCTGGTCTCCCCAATAGTAGCCCTGCCCAGTCCCTACTCCACAAGGCATACCCTGGCATGGGACTCAATGGCATCTCCCTTGTCACCTTGTAAGCCAGGCTGTCTGACATTTATGATGGGGCTCCCCATGATTCTTCCAGCCTCAGGTCCTGCTGATCCCACATGGGTACCCTCTGCCCTCATCACATGAGTGTATAACTGCTCAAGTGTCCTCACATCTCTGCCTTCTCACATGCTGCTTGTCATTGGTGCCTTTCTTCACTGCAGCCCCAGCCCCTCTTCTAGTCATTCTGAGCAACTTACGCTCACCTGTCCAGAGTTAGCCCAAGGATAGCCCTCCTTCCTGGCAGCAGGAGGTGTGCTCCCTCTCAAGCATCCTCAGTGCTCCACATGTCTGCTCTAGCTGATTGTGCCAGACTGGGAGCTTCTTAGGAGTCTTGATCTTACTCCTCCCTATTCTGATGGCCCTTCAGCTTCTCTTCCTCTCACATAACCCATAGCCAAATTCAATATCTCTCCAGGACCAGAAACCAGGCTTGGTGGTGGGGCTGACCTGGCCTCACCTTGAGCATTGAGCAAGGGTGGATGACTGCCCTGGCAATGATTCTTCTAGGGACACAGCTGGTCATCTGAGCCAAGGGTGCTTTGTTGCTGTTATTTAGAGATAGAGTCTGGTGGCACTGGAGAATGGAGCACACCTGTAGGAGACTTGATTCTTACATTACTCCTGGAGGAAATCACAGCTTTGCAGGTGATGGCAGGTGAGCCCCCGTGTTTGCCTCCAGTCTCAAGATGAAATTCTGGATGGGCCAGAAGATCTTCCTTTCCCCTCCTTTCCCTTCTGGCTGCCATTTGCCTCGCCCATCCGCCTGGTGGGAGCTGGACCGTGTCTCCCTCACTCACCACCGTGTCCACAGGACTCGCCTTGAGTAGGTATCATTGAGTGTTTGTTTTGTGACTGATGGCTTTCAGCTTCTGATGGTGCCCACCCCTTTTTTCTAAGGGCCTCTTAAAGCCCCACTTGCATACCTCAAAGGAAATGTTTTCTGTGTCGTTTTTCCTGTTTTTTCCTGTTTTCAATATTGCCACCTGACCCTTTTGATCAAACTGGGTGCCAGCAAGATGATCTTCCTTTTTGCAGAGAAATAGTACGTATAAAGTGCTGTAATTTTTCAGCAGTCTAAAGGTCAGGAAAGAGGAGGAACTTCTGTTTGAGGCACTTAGGCAGGAATTCAAGCATTCCTTAGGTAACAAGATGTTACCAGTCTGAATTATGAGCCTGGGGGCCATCTCACCCCTTACCCTCTGGAGAGGCACAGCTGCGCTGGGACATGGTGCCCAGAAAGCAAGTGGGAGCAGGGAGGCACAGCCTTCAATTGTGGGCCTCGCAGCAGGTACCGGAGCACAGTTCAGGAGTCTGCCCAGGTGAGCCTTGCGCTTCGCAGGCAATTTAATGGAATAGACTCCTGAAAGTCTCTGTGGGATTTGTGCTTTAAACAAGGCCCAGACTGGTTCTGGAAGGCTTCCTAGAGGAGCTGGGACTTAGCTGCAGTCTGGAAAGATGGCTAAGACCCAGGGAGGAAAAGGCCTGGCTCTTGAGGAGAGAAGTGCTCGTGGAGTGAGCCCAGAGAAAGCCAGCAGGGCCTTTGTCCAGAGGGTGGGAGAGGAGCTCTCTGTGGCTTGCCAGGCCCTAGTCTGTGCCTTTTGCATCTGTTATGTGTTTGGAGAAGAGGTTAGGCAGTTATTAAAAGCCATAGTGTCACAGAGGGCCTTTTATTCCAAATATCATTTTCCTGGAGAATTTCATCTTTTTTCTCTAGAGTCCTTTTTGTTTGTTCAGATATAATGCCTGAAACAACATAGTAACAACCAATCACAAAAGGAGCGCCAGAGTGAGCCTGACCCAGGAGCCCCCCCCCAGGGACTGAGGCTGCTGTGACACCAAGGTCCAGGACAAGCAGGGGCCTGCCCAGCCCTCAAGGCCCATAGAGCAGGTTCCCACCCACAGAGATGTGGCATTGTTAGTGCCACAGGTGTGTGATTTTAGGGCTGTAGTAGTTTGTTTCATACCCTCAGATACATCTACCTGTAACACAGTTTGTCTCAAATATTCAATGAAAAAAGCAAACAAATGAAATAAGTATATTTTGGGGGGGAGGGTCTTGAGAGAAGAAAAGTGTTGTACTTCTCAGAGAATAACCATTTCTTGATCTAAGAAGTCAACCTTGCATTTAAAACAAAATGTGTGTGTGTGGTGTGTGTGGGGGTGGGTGGGTGGTTTTTAAGTCCAGCTAAGTACTTTCACTCTCAAACTCTTATGTGACATTTCTGTTGCCAGTTTGTTATGCAAAAGTCTAAACGAAAACTGCTGCCCCTTCAAATGTCTTTTTAAATAATTACCTTAGGAACATAGTTTCTGTAAAATCAAATTAATTCAAATGCTTTGGCTAGGAAGAGACCCCATGAGTACCCTAACACAATCCGAATATTATCATGCAGGAATAATCAGTTCCTTATTAAATAGCACTTGGGTTTTTGCGTTGTATTTTCTTTTCTTGTAACTGCTTTTCCTCAGATCATCCTCAACCTGTGGCCTCATGAAAGTGCTTGGCCTGTCAGTAGCCGGATGCAGGGAGCAACAGCCTTCTGCATGTTCTGCAGCCTTTCTGTAGAGGGTGTGGTATTTGTTTGTTTGTTTTTTGAGACAGTCTAACTCTATTGCCTGGACTAGAGTGCATGCATCAGCCTAGTTTACAGCAACCTCCAATTCCTGGGCTTGAGTGATCCTCCTGCCTCAGCCTCCCAAGTAGCTGGGACTACAAGCACAAGCCACAACGCCCGGCTAATTTTTTCTATTTTTAGTAGAGACGGGGGTCTCACTCTTGCTCAGGCTGGTCTTGAACTCCTGACCTCAAGTGATCCTCCCACCTTGGCCTCCCAGAATGCTAGGATTATAGGCGCAAACAACCATGCCTGGCTGAGGGTGTGTTTTGATAGTGTAATTTCTCTTAAAAGAATTATTTTTCATAGATATGTACAATATGCATACACATGGATATGGCAAAAAGACTGAAAATTTTAGGGCTGGCTAATTTTTAAAGTGTTTTATTGCATTTTTTAGCAACTGCAGAAACACAAGAAAAACATAATACAGATAATTGGGTGAGGGCCAGGAGACATCCATGTTGCTTTTTCCTGGTGTCCTGTGTCTGCCATGCTCCAGAGGAGCTGCCTCCAAACTGTTTCAGTAACTGCTTGGCTTGGGGACCGCGGTTGTCTTCAGTCACACTTTGCCTTTAAGGAGGAAGTCACCTTGGGACAGCACAGAGTCCTGTTTCTCACCCCAGCCCTCTGCCCAAGGCTAACCAGTCACAGCTCTGCCAGAGCTTCCAGTGGAGGGACAGTCCTTTTAAGTTAAATGCTAAAAATGTGTCTGCTGGTTTTGAGAAGAAAACGTACTTTTAAAAATTCATCCTGTCTGAATCATTCTGAGGAAGCTTTGGTCTTCACTGCAGTGCTTCCATTCACGTTGTCTGGGAGCTCCCTGTTCAGGCCCAGCAGTGTAGGTAGGTACTGTCCACCGGAGAACACTTGCTCAGGGGTATGTTGCCAGTAAGAACAGGAGCTAGATCTGGACAGAGATCTGTCTGACTTTAAAAGCTCTAGTCTTTTGCTACACCCTGCTGCTTCTTAAGAATCAGACCTGAAGTAAATACAGCAAACATTTTTTGCGTGTGTACTGTGTGCCAGTGCTGTTCAGAATGTGTGCGTCATCTCATTAGCCCTCCTACTATTCTAAGAAGGAAATCCTATGTACTGTCCCCACTTCATAGATAAGGAAAGTGAGGCTCAGAGGCACATTCCCCTGCCCCAGTCATACAGCAGGGAGAGTTGAAACCCAGGCTGTATGGAACATGGGCCCTAAACCTCCATGATATACTGCCTCATGTTGGGATGGGAGATTTATAAAATAATATTCACAAGGTTTAAGAAGTATATGCTATGCACATTTTTTAAAAATCTTAAATCCTAGTTTAGTGTAACTTTGTGGCTCAAAGAGCATACACAGAAATTAAAATCTTAGACCACTTGTCATTTGTTTGATTTCTCTGGACCTCTGTTTTCTCAGCCCATTTAATAGAGTTTACACTTTACCAGAGGACCTCTGAGGGCCTGCTTAGCTGGGGGACATGCTGGCTACCACAGTTCTCCCCTTATCACAAATGCAGGTATGATCTTATCTGCCCGAGACAAACTGGGCCTGTGCTCACAGCTGTATGTGACATGAGACATGAAATGTGTATGCAGAGAGATAATTACCTCTCAAATCATGGCTGTAACACCTGAAATCAGACCCCCAATCACATTAGAAAGTCAAAGATGAGAGAGGACTGCCATCTAAGAAAGTAAGCATGCCTCTCACAGGCTATGCCTGTCAGAACCGGATCCACTCATTCTGCGCTAACCAAAGGTTCTAGAGGGGCACCATGTAGTCATGAGGCTGAGAATGAGCGCAAACCATTTCGAGTCAAAAGTACTGATAAGAAATTGATTTCTAGGAAGCATCTTAAATTAAATAGTCAGAACTGAGTTTTCAAAATCTAAAGGTACCTTGAGTTTTCAGATTCTCACAGAAAACCGACCATCCACTCATTTGTCTTTTGAGCAGAATGGAGCTTATTCTATGTGCCAGGCAAGTTTGCTATGCCTGGGGGGAGCAGCACACCAAGGTCACCCTGACCCTGGTGGCAACGTCCAGATGCAAACCCAGGTCCGTCAGGCTCCTTTTGTGGGGGAGGGTGGGAAGAGGTAGGGATTAAACAAATTAAAACAAACAAAATTAACATTTTATTTGCATATCATTAAATATGCTCATTTTACACATACAATTCAATACTTTTTAGTAAATTTACAGGGTAGTGCAACCATCACTACAACAACCCAATGTTAAAATATTTCCCTCACTCCCAAAAGATGGCTTGTGCCCATTTGCAATTATTCCCTATTCCCACACCCAGTAACTGGTGGTCTGCTTACTGTCTCTAGAGCTCTTCCTTTTCTAAACATTTCCTATAAATGGGATCATGTAATACATGGCTTCTTTTTACTTAGCTTAATGTTTTTGATGTTCATCTGTGTTTTAGCATTTATCAGTAGTACCTCACTCCTTGCTGCTCAGTACTATTCCATTGTATGGATAGACCACATATTGTTTACCCATTCACCAGCTGATGGGCATCAGGATTTTTTCCCTCTTTTTAGCTATTATGGATAATGCTGCTATGAACATCTGTGTACAAGTTTTTACGTGAATGTGTGGTTTCAATTCTCTTGGATGGATACCTAGAAGTGGAATTTCTTGGTTGTATAGAAAATTTATGTTTACCTTTGTTTTTTGTTTTTGTTTTTGTTTAAGAGACAGAATCTCACTCTGTCATCCAGGCTAGAGTGCAGTAGCATGATCATAGCTCACTACAGCCTCAACTCCTGGGGTCAGGCGATCCTACTGTCTTAGCCTCCTGAGTAGCTAGGACTACAGGTGTGGACCACCTCACCTGGCTAATTTTTTAAATTCTTTGTAGAGATGGGGTCTTGCATACTGCCCAGACTGGTCTCTAACTCTTGGCCTCAAGTGATCCTTCCTCCTCTGCCTTCCAAAGTGCTGGAATTACAGGTGTGAGTGACCTGGCCTGGCCCTTAATAGTGTCTTTTGAAGTATGAAAGTTTTAATTTTAACCAAATTACACTTATATTAATAATTTTATTAATCCATCACATTTTTGGTATTACATCTAAGAAATCTTTGCCTAAGCAAAGGTCATAAAGATTCTCTCCCATATTTTCTTCTAATAGTTTTATAATTTTAACTCTTACATTTAGATTTATGATCCATTTTTTAGTTAACTTTTAGTATAGTATGTGGTGGGGTAAGGGTCTATATCCCAGCACCATTTGTTGAAAATATAATCATTTCACCCATTAAATTGCTTCAGAAGCCTTGTCAAAGCCTTGTGTGGGTGTGTGTGTGTGTGTGTGTGTGTGTGTGTGTGTGTATGTATTATTTCTAGATTCAATTTTATTCCATTGGCTTATATGTCTATCCTTATGCCAATATCATATTGAGTTGATTACTGTAGCTTTGTAATAAGTTTTGAAATCTGGAAGTGTGAGTCCTCTAACTCTGTTCTTCTTTTTCAAGATCATCTTGGATATTCTGAGTCCTTTGCATTCCCATACAAATGTTAGGATCAGCTTGTCAATTTCTGAGAAAGAAAAAAAAGTGCCTTCTAAGGCTTGCTTTGAATCTACAGATTTCTTTGGATATAATGGACATCTGAAGAATATTGACTCTTTCGACCTGTGAACATAGGATCTCTCCATTTATTTTAGATCTTCTTTCATTCCTCTCAGCATTGTCTTATAGTTTTCAGTGTACAAGTCTTATACTTTTTTGGCTAAATGTATCTGTTTTATTCATTTGTTGCTATTTCTTTTCTTTTTTTTTTTTTTTGAGACAGAGTCTCCTCTGTTGACTGGGCTAGAGTGCCGTGGCGTCAGGCTAGCTCACAGCAACCTCAAACTCCTGGGCTCAAACAATCCTTCTGTCTCAGCTTCCCGAGTAGTTGGGACTACAGGCATGTGCCACCATGCCCGGCTAATTTTTTTAATGTATTTTTAGTTGTCCAGCTAATTTCTTTCTATTTTTAGTAGAGACGGGGTCTGACTCTTGCTCAGGCTAGTCTTGAAATCCTGACCTTGAGCAATCCTCCTTCCTCGGCCTCCCGAGTGCTAGGATTACAGGCATGAGCCACCACGCCCGGCCGTTTGATGCTATTTCAAATGCAGTTTTCTGCATTTTTGGATGGTTCATTGCTGGTATGTAGAAATACAGTTGATTTTTGTATAATGATCTTGTATTCTTGCTGAGCTAGTTTATTAGCTTTAGAAGTTTTGTTGTGCATTCCTTAGGATTTCTATATATAGAATCATGTCTTTGAGTAATCACAGTAGGTGTCTCATACTTGTTTATTTTTCTTCCCCAACTAGAATTATGCTACTTCCATTGGTACTTAATGAGAGGGTATTTTGGATGGATGTACAAAAAGCTTTAATCACTGCACCCTCTTGAATCTGGAAACACATTAGAAAAAGCAGCAGTTAAAAATCAGCCTGATAAATGCTGTTTGTAGATGTATATTATAGACACGGCACAGCGAATACGGAGAAGAAGCAATTTGAGATTGATGTTGTGGAGGCCAGCCCACCTCCCCCATCAGTTGTCCTTGATGTCACTGTCAGAAGCAATATCTGGAGTTTGTATAATAGAGGATCAAGGCTATTTCTATGATTCTTTTACCTTTAAGAAAATGGAGGTCATAATTTCTAATTAATGCCAATTTCAGATATTCAGTAACTAATAAGGACTTCAGTTATTATTCTCCTGCTTAGGTTTGGTATTGCTTTGCATTTTCTCTTTGTGTAGATTGTGTCAGTTACAAGGTCAGTTCTCAGTTTGGGAGTTAAATTTTGTTGCTTATCTTAACTATTAAATCAATTATTTTGCTTTCTTTTTGTGGGAAATAAAATTTCTTATCCAGAGCCTTATCAAGACATAGCTCTGTAGTGTCAGCTTTTTTTGTGTACTTGTTTGCAGATAAATCCACAAACTTAACATGACTGGGGAATCTGGCATAATTATTTGTGGATTTCTTAAATGCTGAAAGATACTTCATTTGTCCAAAAATGATAGATTAGATGGTCTCTTACAGTGTATATGTCAGGAGTTTTCTGACACTATACTTAAAAATTATAGCATCTTCCATTATTTATAAATGAATGTGGACACTGTGTACTACTCACAGAAATGAGGAATGAGCTGACAGGCAGTTTTCTGAAGGATCAAGAGGCAATGTTTTGTCCTGAGAGAGTGACTTCGTGCAATGAGATGGCCTGTACTTTGTCTCCATGTATCACTATATTAAAGAAGACTACCCACTATGACGTGAATAACAAAAATGCTGGCCTGGCACGGTGGCTCACGCCTGTAATCCTAGCACTCTTGGAGGCCGAGGTAGGAGGATCGCTTGAGGTCAGGAGTTCGAGACCAGCCTGAGCAAGAGTGAGACCCCGTCTCTACTAAAAATAGAAAGAAATTAGCCAGACAACTAAAAATATATAGAAAAAAAAATTAGCTGGGCACAGTGGCGCATGCCTGTAGTCCCAGCTAGTGGGGAGGCTGAGGCAGGAGGATTGCTTGAGCCCAGGAGTTTGAGGTTGCTGTGAGCTAGGCTGACGCCACAGCACTCTAGCCTGGGCAACAGAGGGAGACTCTGTCTCAAAAAAAAAAAAAAAAAATGCTGCTAGAAATGGTCAAAGTGTATGTTAATAACATCCATTTGTAGAACATGTAACATTTTCAGGGCACTTCTGAACACATTGTCATTTTATCCTTCCAACAGTCTTGTGAGGTAAGGATCACATCCATTTACAGACAAGAGAGATAGGGGTACGCAAAGTACCCAAAGGAATTCTAATGTCTTGTCCTTTTCTTAACAAATGGCGACACTTCAACTCTTCATTGACAGTTTCATTGAAGTGTTTTATTTCCAAAGAAACTTGACTCTTTGTTTATTAAATATGCTGGAAACCATGAAATTTTCACCTGTCTGGCATGCAACAGTTGGAGATAATTAAGAGAAAATACTGGGAATCTCATGAAGGGAAGTGGATGTTGAGCTGTGCATTGGATCTCTTTCTCTAGGGAATGAATTGTGGATTGAAAAGCAGATGGCATCTTCCCTGCTATAAGAAGGGAGTTTGGTGTACAGGAGAATAATGGGGAGAAGGGAATGATTTGGAACTGTTCATTTTTCTGTAGAGACTTGGGTCATATGGGCATTACGGATGACTGCCACCACATTAGTGTTATCAGTAGCCAAAAGGTTTGTTCACTCATTCAAATATACTGAGTCCCAGATGTATACCAGTCCTGAGCTGCGTACCAGGAACACACTCTGGGAAACAACGCAGACACAGTCCTTGCCCTCGGAAAGCTTGTAATCTAGTGGTGAAGGACAGTGTACAAGTGAACACTTAAATGAAGATATAATTAATGAAGATATATAATAATGAAGATATATAATTACAATTACAGAAAGTGCTTTGAAGGATAGACTCTTTTGTTTTCTACCTTTTCTGGAACTTTTAAAGTTAAAAAAAAGGATGGCTGATTTCAATGTCTATAAGAACTGTTAGTAAGTATATGCAACACATTCTTCCAGATTGGGGATTTCTGCCTCTTGCTATCTGCTTCCCTCTCCCCCCAGCCCCAGTGCTCTTGATGCCTTTCAACCGGAGCAAGAGGTATTGGAGAACACCCCATCTCTACAAAAAATACAAAAATTAGCCAGGCATGGTGGGATGCACCTGTAGTCCCTGCTACTCAGAAGGCTGAGGCAGGAGGATCACTTGAGCTCAGGAGTTCAAGGCTGCAGGAAGCTATGATCACACCACTGCACTCCAGCCTAGGCAACAGAGTAAAAAAATAAACAATTTTTTAAAAGCCTGGAGAAATAAAGTTTTTGAGGGAAGGTTCAAGAAATGACAACACTTTGAAGCCCAAAGCTGTGGTGCTCCTTCATTAACATGTCTCCAGTGTGTGTAGAGTGTGTCAGATTGTGGCTGTGAGCAAGATGGCTTTGGGATTTGTCCTAGTTTGTCATTTAGCATCTGTGTGACTCAATCAGCTTCACTACACCTCAAGAGTAGTACCTTGTCTACACTTACTCTGCAGAATTTTTGTGAGAATTATAGGAGACAGTGTGTATAAAATGCACGATGTCATGGCATATAGTGAGCATTCAATAAAAGTTAGCTGATATTTCTACTACTACTGTTACTATTATTTTGTGAAATACATACGACATGCTTCCTTTCAGAGCAAGGGTACTGCAGTTGGTGGTGACAGCGGGGTTTTACTAATGGGCCTGTGACTCACGAGGGCCAAGCGCCAGTGTGGGCCCAGGGCTTTCATCGTAACCAATGCCAGGCCACGCTTAGAGCAAGGAGGATTCAGATGGTCCTATGAGTTCTGCTGATGTTGCATGTAAGACTGGATAATCAAGGAGGCTGTGGAAGTTCCATGTCAAGGAAGGTTGCTTAGTTTTTAATAACATTTGTTAGGATTTATTTTAGTACAGAAAAGAATAAAGGAAAAAACAAAAATGCTCATCATCCCACCACCCAGCTAATGCAGGAGTCTGTGCACATGGCTAGAAAACACACATAACGCACAAGGCAGGCGCCTTTGCCAGGCCGCACTGCCATCCCTCTGCGCAGTCCCTCTCCCCCTCGGCGTAGCTGTCAACGTGTGTACACTAACATCTCCATGAGCTCCTGGGCTTCTAGGATAATTTGTCCTGTTGTCCTGGGGATGCGGTTTCTGGCCTGAGGATGCCTTCCCAGTGACTCAGTCTGAGTGCTGGGAAGGTTCACTTTGGTTCTGCCGAAGCTTTCCCTGGATTGTCCTCTGTCCTCTTTCCCCGTTGCTCCTACATTATTTTCGTGGTTCTTGTTCCACTCTTCTGGCTTTAGCCCTTCCTCCTGGGTTCTAGAGATATGTCCACAGGTTGACAGCTGATGCTCAGGGAAGCTGGATTGTTATGATAGGGCCAAACGCGAAATCAGAGTTAAATATAAATTCTTTGAAAATAATTTTTTTTCTCTCAAAGGGAAAAAAAAAGTCAGTGATTTGAGATACACTCTAAGATATTTTAGTTTTTATGATTTGAATTTATTAGAAGTTTGTGGTACCTCAACCTTTACAGCAAACTACAAATAAGAGTAACTGCTGTTTATTATACACTTCCTGCTGTGAGATGTGATCTCATCCAAACCTGTGCAGGGAGGTAGGCAGTGACCACTCCAATTTATAGGTGACGACACTAAGGCTCGAGAGGTTAAGGCCACACAGCTGATAAGTGGCAGAGCCAAGGTTTGAATCCACTTCTGTCTGACCCCCAAACTGAGAACTCCTAATAGGGGAAAATTTCAGTTGTAGAAATTTTTAAAAATATATTAATGTGGCCGGGCACAGTGGCTCACACCTGTAATCCTAGCACTCTG
>NW_012150385.1:3011893-3036579 GCF_000956105.1 Propithecus coquereli | reverse complement strand
TATATATATATTAATGATAAGAGAAATTGAGCCAAGTTCATTAAGGACTAATTTACTTAAGGACTTTCCTTACTACTGGGCTGCACATTTAATCACCGCAATGTTTTTGAATCTGTGTAACTATGCAAAGCAGTTCACTTTACATTGTCTTCATATACATATTGTCTGTTGAGATGAATTTTGTAGAAGTCTTGTCCTGCCATGTGACAACTACAGCCTGTGGCTATGTAAAGGGCTCACAAAGGATGGCTTTGTTTCCTGCTGTTCTGGCTTTCCCTCATTGCCGCAGAGACATCTGTGGTTATTTCTGCTGGGTACTCAGGAATCATGGTGTCAGCTTCTGAATAATTGAGGTTTTTGTTGTTTCTTTCCTTGTAGAGACTTAAAGCCTGAGAATATTCTCCTCGATGATCGTGGTAAGTGAGCGAGCTTTTCATGTCTAAAGCATAGACTCTGTTAGAGGGACTTGCAGACAGAAAGTTAATGTGGATTTAGCCAATTAATACAGAATAGAAACAACAACAAAAAGAGAAACTCTTTGGAATGCGTTCTTGAAAAAAATAATATATAGATAACATTGTTGTTCCTCTATATTTAGGCAAGAAGCAGAGAAAGTCATAATTTTCAGTTAAGATTGAGTTTTAGAAGCATATTAGAGTAAACTCAAAGTGAGAACATTTTCCCTCTTTCTTGTTGTTGACTCTCGTCTGGCTTTATTCCTTTGGTTTTTATTTCCGTGCCCCCTAAACATTGTCATGCTGCCCTTGGTTCTGTCCTCTTGTCACAGAGCATGTGTCACAGAGCAGGGCCCCAGATGTCTGCGTAGGGACCCTGTGGCTGTGGACAGGGAATGGCCCTGTTGGGCTGGCTCCCAGTCAGCAGCACGTGGGTGCCCACTCAGCTATGGTGTCCCTGGGTGACGATCGTACCTAGAGCACAAGCGTGGGCACCACTGCCAGGACGGCTGTTGTGCTCACATAGAGCTACACAGGCAGTGTTGGGAGGGAGCTTTTCTCAAGTGAGTCGTCTTGGCTGAGAAGGGTCTTACAGCCTAGTAGAGTGTGAGATAAGGCCACATGGACTCCTGCAAGGGAGAAGAGAACAGGTGTGTCAGGCAGAGTCCTGAGGGGGATATTTTGAATGCCCAGCTCCTTTTATACCTCTGCCTAGTGCCCTCACACTTTTTATCTAATTTATGCATGAAACCCCCACCCTGTGAGGGAGGAGAGTACTGGAATCCTCATCTTATTGGAAGGTGATACCAAGATTTGGGAAGTAAACTTGCCTAAGGTTGTGTCCATAGCTTCTGGCTCTCAGCCTGTGGTTCACATGTGGTGCCATGCTGCCAAGCAGAGGTGGCATTAAAGTGGCTTGAAAAGGGAAGGACACACTCTGTATGGGAAATGCAGTGATCTTCAGGATATGCTGTGAATTGAAAAAAAGTAGGTGCAGTAGTGTGTGTAGTATGCTACCTTTTGTATAAAAAAAGAGGAGAATTAGTAATGTATATTTGTGTGTTCTTATATATATGTAAAGAAACATAAAGGAAGAATCAAAAGAAACTATTAGGAGTGAAAACAAGGTGGGGGAGCAGACCTTACACTGAGACTGACACCTTTTCATGTACTTTTAGTAGATTTTTCTCTGCGTAGCTCCCTCTCCAGAACTTTACCCCACACATTTGAATTGAGCCATTTTCCCCTAATCCTAATATCTGCTTCCCTAACTTGGTAAGACCACCTCCTCTGCTTAGGTTCCCACTCCTGTGCCCCTATCCAAAAGGCACTCCTGGGCGGGACCCCACAATGAACACAGGGTCAGCCCCCTGTTTCTCTTCTGTGGGGACTGTAGTCCTCTGATGCCAATTGACCATGTTTTAGTTATTATGGTGGAAAAGCAAGTTTTGTGTCAGTTACTCCTTCTCAGCTGGAAGCAGAAGCCCCAGCCATTCTTAATTTTAGTACATTACGATTTATGAATTATTTTTCCGTTATGTCTAGTGCTTTTTAAGTTTTGCTTAAGAAATATTTGCCTACTCCTACACCACAAAATGTTCTACATTTTCGTCATCTTCTTTTTTTTTTTGAGACATATCTTTTGCCCATTTTTTAATTGGATTGTCTGTTTTCTTATTGTTGAATTTTAAAAATACTATGCATATTTTGATACCAGTCCTTTATCAGATAGGTGTTTTGCAAAGATTTTCTCCCAGTCTGTGACTTGTCTTTTCATTTTCTTAATAGTTTCTTTCACAAAGCAGAAGTTTTTAACTTTAACGAAATCCTGTTTATCAATTTTTTTTTCATGGATTGTGTTTTTAGTTATAATTACAATCGACTTTAAGTCTACCAACCTTGCTAAAGTCACTTAATTCTAACAGCTTGTGGATTCTTTTGGATTTTTCTACATACACCATCACGCCATCAGCAGATGACAGTTTTATGTCTACCATTACAATTCTTTTTTGTTTTTTTTCTTTTGGAGACAGGTTCTCCCCCTCTTGCCGCAGCAGTGCATCATCACAGCTTACTGCAACCTGACACTGCCAGGCTCAAGGGGTCCTCCGACCTCAGCCTCACAAGTAGCTGGGACTACAGCTATGTGCCACCATGCCTGGCTAATTTTTTTATTTTTTTATAGAGACAAGATCTTGCTATGTCTCCCAGGCTAGTCTTTTTTTTTTTTTTTTTTTTTTTTTAAGACAGAGTCTCGCTTTGTTGCCTTGGCTAGAGTGAGTGCCGTGATGTCATCCTAGCTCACAGCAACCTCGAACTCCTGGGCTCAAGCAATCCTTCTGCCTCAGCCTCCCGAGTAGCTGGGACTACAGGCATGCACCACCATGCCCAGCTAATTTTTTTCTATGTATTTTTAGTTGTACAATTAATTTTTTCTATTTTTAGTAGAGACAGGGTCTCGCTCTTGCTCAGGCTGGTTTCGAACTCCTGAGCTCAAACAGTCCTCCCGCCTCGGCCTCCCAGAGTGCTAGGATTACAGGCATGAGCCACCACGCCCGGCCCCAGGCTAGTCTTGAACTCCTGGCCTCACTCAATCCTCCCACCTTGGCCTCCCAAAGTGCTAGGATTACAAGGCGTGAGCCACCGCGCCTGGCCCATTCCAATTCTTATGCCTTTTATTTCTTTCTCTTACATATGATAGTGGGTAGGACTTTCAGTTCAATGTTGAATAGAATTGGTAAGCAGGAATTCTTTTCTTGTTCCTTATCTTAGGGGCAACCTTCTAATATGTCAACATTAAGCATGAATTTGCTGTAGTACTTGTGTAGCAATTCTTTATCAGATTTAAATTTTTTCATTTAAAAAATGAATGTTGAATTTTGTTAGTGCTTTTATCTATCAAGATGATTATGATGTTCATTTTCTGTTAATGTAGTTAATTGAACAAATTTATTTTCAAATGTTAAATTAACCTTTCATTCCTGAAGCACATCCAACTTGGGCATAATGTGTTACCCTTTAGATTGCTACATTCTATTTCCTGATATTTTGAGGAGAGACCAGTCTACTTTTCAGGTCCTCAGGTCTCCAGGTTTGTCTCTTCAGTGCCACATGAGTGCCAAAATTTGTGCTAGTGTCTCTGTGCTAGCAGTAGCCCCCAGCGGTCCATGCTAGACTCTCAGTCTCTCAGTCCCAGGTGGAGGCAGCTGGAGCATTTGTGTCAGACCCCTCCCAGTTGGTAGGTCCTGGTTTGTATGGAATGTGCAAATGCTTCTAAGGAAATACCACTGCCACTTGTCAGTGCACCCCTGGGGGCCTTGCTGCTTTGGAAATTTAATACATCTAGTCTGTGTTACTACCACGACGTGCTGATGCCTTTAAAAGGATGACTTTTGTGATTTGTTAGGTTCTTCTAGTTGTAGTAGGTGGTAACCTTGGCCTACCAAGACCTTCTCCATCCTCCCCTGAAGCAAGAGCCCAAAACCATTTATGTGGTAATTACTGTGTTATTTGTTCTTTATAAATCATGGACCCAGTCATGTTCCAATTAAGAATAGAAAGCTGTACTCAGGAGGCTGAGGCAGGAGGATCACTTGAGCCCAGGAGTTCAAGGCCTGCCTGGGCAATGTAGCCAGACTCCATCTCTTAAGGAAAACAAAGAATGGAAAGGAATGACAAATCGTTGTTTTACTCTTTTTGATTTCAGGAGACTTAATTTCCTTTTCTTTCAGTTTCCCTTTTAAAAATGGAATCCTAGGCCGGGCGCGGTGGCTCACGCCTGTAATCCTAGCACTCTGGGAGGCCGAGGCGGGCTGATTGTTTGAGCTCAGGAGTTCGAAACCAGCCTGAGCAAGAGCAAGACCCTGTCTCTACTAAAAATAGAAAGAAATTAATCGGACAACTAAAAATATATAGAAAAAATTAGCCGGGCATGGTGGCGCATGCCTGTAGTCCCAGCTACTCGGGAGGCTGAGGCAGAAGGATTGCTTGAGCCCAGGAGTTTGAGGTTGCTGTGAGCTAGGATGACGCCATGGCACTCTAGCCCGGACAACAGAGTGAGACTCTGTCTCAAAAAAAAAAAAAAAACTGAAATCCTATGTATAGGACCATACTTCAGTTTCTATGACTTAAAAAACGCAACTGATTTTAGGATTTTTTACTTTCATACAATTAAAATTTCTAGGAATGAGTTTCTGACAGTAAGTCATATATAAGTCATCTTACTTACTTATAAATTAAATTTACATGTTAGGAGTAACATGAAAGCTGGCTTATAGTCCCAGCTACTCAGAGTTGAGGTGGGAGGATTGCTTGAGGCCAGAGTTCGAGGGTGTAGTGCGCTATGATTGCACACATGAATAGCCACTGCACTCCAGCCTGGGCAACATAGTGAGACCCCGTCTCTCAGGAAAAAAAAAGAGTAACGTGATTGTGTAAATACTTCCTCATTTCCCTTCTAGACACCTTGTTAGGTTTTCTGTTTTCATCTTTAAAGCAGAATTTTACGTTGGTGGTGGCATTAGGTAAAAAAGCTGATTATCATCTGCTTTAGGCTGTGAGGCACATTTAGCATTTGTCCATCCCAAATATGCCAGCACTCTGTTTTTGCAAAGTTACTTATTAAAGGGGACTTGGTTCATAAAATTCAGCTGGTAATTTAGATAACAAAGAAGACTGTCATGCTTGTATTTTCAGTTTTATGAAATATATATATTCTCAAAAGAGAGATAAAAAGGGAGCCATTGTAAAAACCAGTAGCATTACTGATAATTATTTTAAAAGAAAAGCTATATATTACATCATTTTATCCATAAAGTATGTATCTATGAAAGATAAGGACACTCTTTAATCATAAAGGCAATGCTATTATTACATCCAAAAATATTTAAAGATTTCTTAACATGACATAATACCCCATTAGCTTTGAATTTTCTGTTTCATAAGTGTTTTTAGAGTTTTATATTGAGTAGTCAATGAAGTCCACATTATATTAATAGTTGGTTGATAATATTCTTACTTTTTAACCTCATAGGTTCCTCCTCCCTGCTTCTTTTTGTCATTTATTTGCTTGTGAAACTAGGTGTTATAGGCCAAAAATTGTGTCCCCCCAAAATTTATATGTTGAAGTCCTAACCCCCACCACCTCAGAATGTGACTGTATTTGGAGATGGAGTCTTATAGAGGTAATGAAGTTAAAATGAGGTTATTAGGATGGGCCTAAATCCAATATGACAAGTGTCCTATAAGAAGAGATTAGGACTCAGACACTCGCAGAGAGATGACCATGTGAAGACAGAGGAAGAAAGTGGCTTCCCCCAAGCCAAGGAGAGAGTCCTGAGAATAAAACCAACCCTGCCAACATCTTGATCTCGGACTTCTAGCCTCTAGAATGTGAGAAAATAAGTTTCTGTTGTTGAAGCCCCTAGTCTCTGGTACTTTATCATGGCAGCCCTAGCAAACTAATACACAGGTCGTTTGTCTTGTGGAATTTCCCATATTCTGGATTCGGCTGGATTTAATGTGTGCCCTATCCCCCTGTTTTTCTGTAAGCCAGTAGTTAGATCTGGAGGCTGGAAGAGATCCAGGTTTGATTTTTGGTAAGCATCCTTCTTGAGCACTTCCTGTTACATTACATCAAGAGGGATGTGATGGCCAAGTGTCTCTTTTTATGGTGTTAAGATTGATCAGTGCTCTTGGATGTTGGTCGGCCTCAACCATCCATTATTCAGTTCGCTGCTAGTCTTTCACTTAATGGTTTAATGATCAATATTCAGATACATTGCTTCATTGAGATTATAATATAATGATATTCTAATGCTATCATTCCTTTTGCACTTATTTGTTGGGATTCATCTGTTAAAAAAACTTTATCTCATCAACATTTATTTGCCTATTTCAGAAAAAGCAGATGAGTACTTCTCTTTATCTCTACTTGTCAGGATATTGCCTTAGTTCTCTATCATCCTTCAGGACAACCAATGAAATTTTTGTTTTGTCTTGGTATCATTATGAACTTGTGGATTTTAACACATTTGAAAGGTTTTAATCTATTGGCATCATTATTCTTTTTGCTATTCAGATCATCCCAACTTTGGCTAGTGGGCACCCAGGAGTCTTTAATAACTTTCCTCTCTTCTTCTATATAAGGATTGTCCTGCATGCATGTTGAGTAAGATCTGGAACCCACCATTTCTCCAAAGCCCTGGTCCTCTGTGTGGAAAGTGGCATCTTGAGACCAAAAGAAAATATTTATCATGGACTCATATTGTTATTTCTAATTCTTATTTAAATTCTTCATTTCATATTTGTGCTTTTTGCCTAATGCTAAAAGTATTAGTTCCTAATAACACAAACATAATTAGTTATTTATTTTATCCACTATATATGTAAAAGTTTTAGAATAACAATATTAATATTATTACATCAGTAAGATTATTGAAAACAACATAAGATTTCTTTGCAGTTCTTTTGGTTATCAGCAAAAGTTCTTTGGTTCTAGGATTGTTCAGTCAAATTATTGTAAAGTCACTCAATATCCTTTGTGGTTAAGCCATCAGCTTGATATACCATAGGTTCATTTTCTTCATTTTGTTTTTAATTTTTAGTGATCTAATTTTTAAAATTTTATAATTATGTAAAACATTTATGTGGTTCCAAAGACAAAACCGAAAAACCGAGCATATTCAGAGACATATAGATTCTGTCTCTGTCCACCCCCTCAAGTAATCATTTTAGCTCATTTTTAAAATTCTTTCACTTACATATAGTATATGTGTAGATATAATATTTGTTCCCCATTTTTTTCTATTTGTTTTTGAAGTGGGGTCTTACTATCTTGCCCAGGTTGTCCTTCAACTCCTGGGGTCAAGTGGTCCTCCCGCCTCAATCTTCCAAGTTACTGAGATTACAGGAGTGCATCGCTATGCCTGGCTAGCTTTTTAAACATTTTTTGTAGAGACAGGGTCTCACTATGTTACCAGGCTAATTTCTAACTTCTGGTCTCAAGTGATCCTCCTGCATCAGTGCTGGGATTACAGGCGTGAGCCACCATGCTCAGCCTCCACTTTGCTTTTCCACTTAATATATAACAAGAATTTCCCTGCCACACTCAGTGGAGCCCTCCCTTATCCCTGCTGCAGATGAACCTGCTTTATTTGCCCAGTCCTCGCTGATACTCGTTTCCACTTTTTTGCTATTTCAGTTAGTGTAGCAATGAGTAGCCCTGTGCACATGCCATTTCCTAGGAGATCAGTGTATCCTTCTGATAGATTCCTAGAAGTGGGTATATTCACATGCAATTTTGCCAAATGTTGCCAAATTCCACTCAAGGATATTGTCTTGGTCTGCATTCCTGCCTGTTTCCCCACAGCCTTGCCAGCAAACTGTGTCCTTAAATTTTGGGGTTTTTGTTAGTTTGTTAGGTGGGAATTGGTATTTCGGTGTCGTTTTTAATTTGCATTTCTCAGAAAAATAAGACTATAATACTTAAAAAATAAGTCACAACATTCCAGTATTCTGCTTAAACAAATATACATGACAGCTGCATTGTTGAAAGCCTGTATCTATATAAAAGGAGGAAACTGAGGCATGATAGTAAATGGCAGAGCTGGGACTCAGACGCAGGCCATATGGCTCCAGAATCTGTGCAGAACCCTTTACGTTCCTTCCTCCTCAGAGTGGGCCTGAGCAGGGGCATGGCGTAGTCCATCTCATGCGTGCAAGCCGAGTCACAGGTTGATTTTCCTGTCTAAAGTATAATGTAGACTGTTTTAAAATGATCTCAGTGCCTTGAAGGGCATGTTGCATATTTTTAGTGTTCAGTAAATATTTATTGGTTGTTAATTCCTTTCTTCAATAAATATTTATTGAGCACCCACTTAATGGTTTCCCTATATATGCCAGGTATATATTAGAAGCTGGGGAGACAGGTGGTGAATATGTTGAAGAGGGCATCTGCTTCCAGGGCTGGTTTATCTTTCTATAATCTCAAAAGAACCTGTTCTGTAATTTGTTATTTTCATAGTAGTTCAGCAAAAATTTTTTTTGAGACAGTCTCGCTTTATCACCCTGGGTAGAGTGCAGTGGCATTATCAGAGCTCACTGCAACCACAAACTCCCGGGCTCAAGCAAATCCTCTTGCCTCAGCCTCCTGAAAAGCTGGGACTACAGATGCATACCACAATGCCCAGCTAATTTTTCTGTTTTTAGTAGAGATGGGGTCTCACTCTTGCTCAGGCTGATCTTGAACCCCTGAGCTCAAGCGATTCTCCCACCTCAGCCTCCCAGAGTACTCGGATTACAGGTGTGAGCCACCTTGCCTGGCCTATAGTTCAACAAATATTTAAATACTCCTATATAGAAGGTATTAAAACATAATATGGTTCTTTAAATGAAATACCTTAATTTTGTTTATTATTTTCCCGACTGGATTATCATTTGTTCTCTAGAGAAAAACTCCATATCATTTACGTATACCTGTCCTTGTAGTTAAGCCTACTGGTACTCTGACAGAATGTGTTTATTTACTATTTTGAAGTTGATAAAATGTTCATTATATTTTTCATTTATGTACCTGGTAGTTATATGGAAATAAAATAATAAATACAATGCCTCTATCTTATGTGGTTTTTTTTTTTTTTTTTTGAGACAGAGTCTCACTGTGTTGCCCGGGCTAGAGTGCCGTGGCGTCAGCCTAGCTCACAGCAACCTCAAACTCCTGGGCTCAAGCGATCCTCCTGCCTCAGCCTCCCAGGTAGCTGGGACTACAGGCATGCGCCACCATGCCCGTCTAATTTTTTCTATATATTTTTAGTTGTCCAATTAATTTCTTTCTAATTTTAGTAGAGATGGGGTCTCGCTCTTGCTCAGGCTGGTTTTGAACTCCTGAACTCAAACAATCCGCCCTCCTCGGCCTCCCAGAGAGCTAGGATTACAGGCGTGAGCCACTGCACCCGGCCTTCTTATGTGGTTTTTTATGATTAAAGGACTACCTGATCAACAGCCATGCATAAATCTAATTTCCTGCTGTTAGTGAAACTGAATGCACTGTATAGAAATATGAAAAAGTTAAGAGCAGTTTTACATTTCAATGTTCCAGAGTATAAAATGCTGTTATTTCCATCCGTGGTAGTAAAGATTATTTTTTCCCAATTTTTATTGTTGTTAAAGTGTCATTACTTCTTCCTGTGACTCGTGTAATGTATTTGAACACACACAGGACATATCCGGATTTCAGACCTTGGTTTAGCTGTGGAGATCCCAGAAGGCCAGACGGTTCGAGGAAGAGTTGGAACAGTTGGCTACATGGGTATGTGAGAGAGCATCTCAGTGGTCCTTGTCCTCTCTGGATGCCTGAGTGCCTCAGAACACAGAGAAATCCCAACACAAATGGACCCGAAGCTCAGTCTGAACACACTGATAGAGGGTACATTGATGTTTTGAAGTCTTTAACCAGTCGGAGTTTTGAAACTGCTGAGGAATCCTCTAGGCTGCCCCCCTCTTCTTATGGATGAGGAGTGAGGCCTAGAGAGGCCTCTGAGACCTGAGTCAGGCAGCTAAGCGAGGGTAGAACCAGGACGAGGCTACAGGTCTGCCACTCTGCCAAAGTCCACTCCCTATGCACACTGGCCTTGCAGACCCTTCGAGAAATCATCCTACTTGAGTTATTCCAAAGGGGGTTGTTCCAAAGGTCTGTGGGCAGTGCCAGGCCGACCCCTAGGGGTGGCCTCTGAGGGCCTGGCTGAGTCCTGCAGTAAGATCTCGGCCATTTTTGCTGTCACCAGCTTCTGGGGATTTTGACTGACTTAGGTATAGGTGGCAATGCACTGGGGGCACCCATGGGCATGGCTGTGCATGTTTGGAGGGAGCACCTTCCGGAGGCGGGATCTTCCCAAGAGCATCATTTTCCCATGTTAATGTTACTCTGTGGCAATTCAGTTCATCCTGTATGAAGAATACAAACATTTTTAAAGTAACACCTTTATTGGGATATCATTCACATTCCATAAAGGCCACCAATTTGCAGTATTTAATTCAGTGGATTTTTGTGTATTTACAGAGTTGCACAACCATCGCCAGTATCTAATTTCAGAGCATTTTTGCCACCTCAAAAAGAAACCTTATACCTAGGCCAAGCACGGTGGCTCACGCCTGTAATCCTAGCTTTCTGGGAGGCCGAGGAGGGCGGATTGTTTGAGCTCAGGAGTTCAAACCAGCCTGAGCAAGAGCGAGACCCCGTCTCTACTAAAATAGAAAGAAATTAATTGGACAACTAAAAATATATAGAAAAAAATTAGCCGGGCATGGTGGCGCATGCCTGTAGTCCCAGCTACTCGGGAGGCTGAGGCAGGAGGATCGCTTGAGCCCAGGAGTTTGAGGTTGCTGTGAGCTAGGCTGACGCCACGGCACTCTAGCCCGGACAACACAGTGAGACTCTGTCTCAAAAAAGAAGAAACCCTATACCTATTCAGTCACTCCACATTCCTCACCGCCCACCCCCAGCCCTGGCAACCACTAATTGACTTCCTGTCTCTATGGATTTGTCTGTTCTATTTCATATAAATAGAACCACAATATTTGGCTGCTTGTATCTGGCTTCTTTCACTTAACATAATGTTTTTAAGATTCATCCATGTTGTAACAAACATTGAATTTATAATTTATCTATTGGAATTAATTACAAGAAAATTTAAAACCAAAATGTAATTTAATTTAAATTTTCTGTGTTTGTTATATAGCTCCTGAAGTTATCAATAATGAAAACTATACATTTAGTCCTGATTGGTGGGGACTTGGCTGTCTTATATATGAAATGATTCAGGGACATTCTCCATTCAGAAAATTCAAAGAGAAAGTCAGACGGGAGGAGGTAGAGCGAAGAGTCAAGGAGGATACTGAGGAATATTCCAAGAAGTTTTCAGAGGACACCAAATCTATCTGCACAATGGTAGGTCAGGCTGTGTGGAGACTGGGAGGTTGAACAACTCACTCCAGTATGCGGGCTGCCAATCTCCTGCAAGTGCAGCCTGCTGCCCAGGCTTGGTGCCAGCCCCTGCAGCGACGCAGTAGGTGCTTGGGCTGTGGAGATCACTCAGAGCTCGAGATGAGCCTGCCTCCGGGTGACAGCCCTGCCTTGGCTTCTCATCGAAGTTCAAAGAGAGCAGTGGAGAAAAGTGTCCAGAAGTGATCTGGGAGATGACTTAATTGGGGTTCTGATCTGATCAGTCAGGGCAAAGCAGAGTGAAATTCATTGTTTGCTTTCTCAAAAGATGCTCTTGAGAGGGAAGAGTGGTACCAAGGCTGTCGTTCACTTTTCAGATGAGCCTTGTTTCATTGACCAGCTTTATATGAAATGAAACATAAAACTAACCTTTAATGTGTTTTGAAATAGTAAGGGTTTCTTCTTTCTTCAACCAGCTGCCCAGGGATGGTATCCCCGCAGACACTGACTTGAAGGCGTGCTGTGCACCTGGCTCTGTGCCAGGCGCTGCATAGACACTTTCCTTGATTCTGTTAAGGACCCTGCAAGGCTGACACTGGCATCATTTGCCACAGCACAGAGACCTGGTACACAGTCAGGGGAAGAGAAAGGAGCAGTCAGGTTCCCTCCACCCTTGGGCCCTCCACCCACTATCCCTGGCTGCCCAGACACTAAATCACTGAGAGAGACTCTCTTTGTTATTTATCTTAAACCACTATTTATTATTTTTGAGTGCATTTTTTTTCATTTATTTTCATTAAACAGGGATTTATTGAGCATCTTGTATGTGCCAGGCACTGTCCCATGCACTGGGGATATAGCAGTGAGCAAAACAAAAGCCTCCACCCCCTTGTTCTGTTTACTTTCAGTGGGAGCTGACAGTAGCAGGGTTTAGAGGGGGCAGAATGGAGGGCAGGAAGACCTGGGGCCATGCCATCATTGTTGTCAGACCTTGAATGTTATTTTTACTTTGATGGCCATAAGCCATCACAGGATTCTGAGAAGAATGCTGGGAAGGGGATGGGTAGACTGGACACAGGGAGCTATCCAGGGCTTTGCAGCGATTCAGGTGAGGATGGGGGTGGCTTAGACCTTGGTGGTGGCAGAGCAGGTATGGGAAGTGTCAGAAGACAACTTGACTGTCAGACTCCAGGTGGATCCTGAAGGCGGGGCCTACAGGATTTGCCAGTGTTGTGGGGAGGAGTCCAGGCTGACTCCAGGACCCAGGCCTGAGCGGGAACACTGTAAGGAAGTGGGGACTGGCTGGGGCAAAGTCCACGGTGGGGAGGATGGGAGCCAGCACCTACAGCCAGTGCAGTGGGGAGGAGGCGAGTTCGGGGGAGACTCTCTTGTGGGCCTTCTGTTTTCTCAAGGGGGAAGAGGTGAGAACAGAGGAGGTGTGGAGCACTGTGAAGTAGCAGGGGTTCCTCGGCAGCATCTAGGGCTCCAGTGGATTTGAGTGGCTATGGTTGTGTGTTGTGCCCCCCACACCTAGGAGGAGCTGGGAGCTGCTGACCCAGCAGGGGTGATGAGGCAATAGATTGGCCAGGAGCTGGGGTGTCTGCGGAGGAGAAACTAAGTAATGGACCATGGAATCAAAGCTGGCTCTGGAGCAGAATTAGGGAAAGGTCAGATTCCATGGAGTCAGGGCACCTCCTGATGGAGGCAGAAAGACTAGAGGCATTGCCCAGAGGAAGCTGCAGGCAGTGGAGCTGAGGGAAGAGTCTAGGGTGTGACCTGGGGAGAGTGTGGCTGGGCTGAGGAGGATGAGACCACTGGAGAAGAGGAGGCCATGGGACCCAGCGGACAGGCCAGAGGTCCCTATCTGGGTACTGGAGTCACCAGCAGATATACCTAGGGCTGAAGCATACCAGTAACTCTGTGAGTTGGTGGTGGCTGGAGAGTCATCATTTTGCTTTCCCTTTCATGTGTTTCCATACATGAAGCAATGAGTGTTAAAGGCTTGTCATTAAGCCATGGCATCAGCCTGGCTTTTCTCCCAGCTGGTTCATTCTGCTTGGAGTGGACAGTGTTTAATAACATTTGGACCAACTACTAGTTACTTTCAGTTTGATAGCTATTGCCTGAGTGTTACCACACACAGGACACCATGACAGAGCTACAGGAATGTAAAAAATATATACTAGAAACAGTGGCTGCCCTAAGCAGCAATTAATGTTAGACCTAAAACAAACATACAAGTGCTTATAGTAAAAAAAAAAAAAAGCAGAATGTGAAGGTGTCATAAACGGACAGGAACGAGGGCCTAAGGGTTTCCAGGATGAAGAAATCCATTGGGTGTTGGAGGCATCAGGGAAGAAGGCAGTGTCTGAGTGAGGGCCTGTGTTGTGAGTAGGAGCACTGGCTTTGAAGTTGGGGCCCGGGGGCATCTCAGCTCCCCATTATGAGCTGATTTCTCTGAGCCTCAGTTTCTCATTTATAAAACATGGATGAGAGTAACTTCTGCCTTATAGGACTGTTGGGAAGATAAAATGAAATAATTCATGGAAAGTGTTTAGTAACACATAATCCTCAATAATTACTGAGAGGAGAAGCAGTTAGTTCTTAAAGAATGGACTAAATTCCAACAAACAGGGATCAGAGGAGAGGCATGTCAAGATGCAAAGTTAACCTGAAAAAGACAGAGGAGGGGCTGTGGATCACCTGCAGGGACAGCCAGTGGCCCCAGGTGCTGGGAGGAGCCTGCACCAGGACCACTCAGGTGTGTAAAGCCAGGGAGGCCTGTGAGGTGCTGCAAGAGCCCTTGGCCTCTGCGCCCTCCTCCCTGCCTGTCACCTAGGCCTGAGCCCCACCTGCACCCAGTGCTCTGCGAGTTTAATTAAAGAATGAACCAGGTCCGGTTTAAAGTTAGGGTGTTAGGCTTGTGTGGCATGGAGAGAAGAGGGGGAAAGGAAGAGAACAGTTGGGTTTTTACAGTAATCCAAATGGGAGGTCAGACTGACTGACATTTATATACCTTTTTATAATTTCCAAATCTCTTTGACATATCATCTCATTTAATCCTCACAGTGGATACCTAAGATAGTCTCATAGCCTCACAGTTAAAAAAAATTAAGAGTTTGGTTTCTGTGATGTCACACAGTAAACAGCAGCAGCAGGACTTGAGCCCAGCTATGGACCAAAGTTCTTTCCTGTGCCCTTTGCTGCCTGGGCAGGTCATCTGTCTTAGTCCACTCAGGCTGCTATAATAAAATCCCTTAGACTGGGATTAATTTATAAACAGCAGAAATTTATTTCTCACAGTTCTGGAGGCTGGGAAGTCCAAGATAAAGGCACCAGGAGATTCAGTATCTGGTGAGGGGTGCTCTCTGCTTCAAATACGGAACCTTCTTACTGTGTCCTCATATGGTGGAAGGAGCAACATGCACCCTTGGGGCTCTTTTATTAGGGCCCTAATCTCATTCAGGAGGGCAGAGCCCTCATAATCTATTTACCTCATAAAGGCCCCACCTATTAGTTCTATTGCATTGGGGATTAAGTTTCTTCCTATGAATTTGGGGGTGGGGAGTATGACACAAACATTCAGAATATCCATAGCCTTCGATGGATGTGTGTTGGCAGCAATCTTAATAATAAAGGCATGGAATCTCCAAGATGTAGAAATTGTATTTGGCATTACAATTGATTTTCAGGGCCAGGTGCCATAGCTCACACCTGTAATCCTGGCACTTTGGGAGGCAGAGGCAGGGGGATCACTTGAGCTCAGGAGTTCAAGACCAACCTGAGCAAGACCAAGATCCCTTCTCCATCAAAAATAGAAAAAATAAGCCAGGCAAGGTGGCACTTACCTGTAGTCCCAACTACTGGGAAGGCTGAAACAGGAGGATCACTTGAGCCCAGGAATTTGAGGTTGCAATGAGCTACGATGACGCCACTGCACTCCAGCCTAGGTGACAGAGTGAGACTCTGCCTGCTCTGGCTAGGTGCTAGGGATACACAGCCCTTCCCTCAGCAAGCTTCACGCCCAACAGGAAAGGCTGGCAAAAAAGGATTGTCCAAATGGTTTGTTCACCTCAGTTGTAATAAGTGTCATAAGGGAGAAGCAAGGGATGCTTTGAGGCTGTGGGGCTGGAGGAGGAGAGCCTAATCTAGGGCAGGGCCGGGACCAGAGAAGTTGGAACCCGAGGAATTTACCAGGAATAAGGGAGGCAAAGAGCTTTTTAGACTCAGGCCCTGGTAGGCACAGCTCAACATGGTTGGGAGCTAGAGCGCTGTGGAGAAGGTGGGTCCAGAATGCTTTCTGGTCTTTGGAATGTTGATTTGGCCAGGAATAAGCAAACTTTTTGGTGAGGGGCCAGATAGTAAGTATTTAGACTTCGCAGGTCTCTATTACAACTATTCAGCTCTGCCGCTATAGTGCAAAAGCAGCCATAGCAATAGCAATAGCAAACTAACGGTGGTGCCAATAAAATCTTATTATTTACAAAATTAGGCAGCTGTTGTAGCCCATGGTCTGTAGTTTCTCGACCTCTGGTTTAGGCTGTATTTTAGAGGCACAGATCTTTAATTTGCTGCTTTTGAGCACAGCCTAACCTTTTTTGATCAATAATAATTGTGGAGGAAGGCTTATTGAATTTGTGACAGTTGTAAGTATGTATATAAGGAATACTTTTGAACGAGATACTCTATTTTAAAAATATACAGTTTCTAGAGGTAGGTTTGTTAAGTTTTTGCTTCATCTGAGGTCCTTACTGATCTATTTAATGAACAGATTAAAATGGTTTCTGGTTATAAATACAATTTACATTAAAATGATGACATTTCTGAAATTCTCAACAGTTTCTATTTCCTTAAAAAATTCCCTAATTTTTACATGATTAAAATTTTTTTACTTAAGGATTAACTTAGCCAACCCCTTATGTCTTGATAGCTCAAAGGCAAAACGTTAACCCAACTCCTTTGTGAAGTACCACACAAGTAATAAAATCTGAATTAATGTGGTGGGGTTGATGCTTTGAAATTCAAAGTGTTTTTTTAGATGTACATGCTCTCTGCCACCCCTAATTCTTGGTTATTATTATGGAGGGGACTTTTGAGTTTCATTTTTATCCTAGGAGCTTACTGTGACTCCATTTCCACCTCTTGTACAGTTACTCACCAAGAACCCAAGTGAACGGCTGGGCTGCAAGGGCGATGGAGCAGCCGGAGTGAAGCAGCACCCTGTTTTTAAGAACATCAACTTCAGGAGGCTGGAAGCAAATATGCTGGACCCTCCTTTCTGTCCTGATGTGAGTGTGCTGCCTAGAGTAGCAGGGTCCCCAGGAACAGTGATCCATGCAACATAGTTTTTTTTTTAAAGCAGATATAGAATCACCTGGGACAGCCAGGGTGTGGCTTCTGCTCTGTGGTACCTGTCATAGCTGGTTCTTTCTCCCTCCCCCATCATCTCCAGCTCCCCACAGCCACCCCCGGACCCTGTGTAGACCTTCCCAGTAGTGCTCTGGCTCCCAGGGCCTGGAGTCACTGTCTGCTCTCACCGCTGGAGGCGCGGAGCCACTGCACTCCTCAGGAGCCACAGCACTACCTTGAGACTTCCTCCACATGCCCTTCAGGGCCCTGCATGTCCAGTGTTCCCTTTCTGGTATCAGTACCGGCTTCACCTCTCATGCCGGCACTCACCTTCTCACACCACAGTGCACACCTGCTTCCTTTACCTGGAATGCACGCCCCTACTCCACTGCTCATGAGGTCCTGGGACTGTGGCTGGGCCCCACGCTAAGGACTATGGTGCGGTCACCATGCCTCCTCCTGAGTGTGCTGTGGGAACCAGATGAGGTTATGTCTCCAGAGTGCTTGGCACAGGGCCTGGCACATGTCAGTGCCTGGTGGGGATGCCCATAGACAATCAGGACACTCTTGCCAACAAAAGGATAAGTGAACACAAACAGTAGTACTCTGGGCTGTGTCTTGGGCAGTCTGCTTCAGACGCATTATATCAACACAAACATGAGGATAGGTAATTTTGAAGAATAGGATGGAATTAAGATAGTACAATTAAAGTATTTTTAGATGTGGGACTTGTTCAGGATCTGTTAGGTTTATTTTATATTTGTATTATATGTTGTAGTAGTAACTGCTTTGTTGGAATGAATTCAATGGTACATGTTTATTTTTTTATTTTTATTTTTTTTGAGACAGAGTCTCACTCTGTTTCCTGGGCTAGAGTGCCGTGGCATCAGCCTAGCTCATAGCAACCTCAAACTCCCGGGCTCAAGCAATCCTCCTGCCTCAGCCTACTGGGTAGCTGGAACTACAGGCATGTGCCACCGTACCTGGCTAATTTTTTCTATTTTTAGTCGTTTGGCTAATTTCTTTCTATTTATAGTAGAGACGGGGTCTTGCTCTTGCTAAGGCTGGTCTCAAACTCCTGAGCTCAGGCAATCCTCCTGCCTCGGCCTCCCAGAGTGCTAGGATTACAGGCGTGAGCCACCACGCCTGGCTGGTACATATTTATTGAATGCCTACTACCTGCCAGACATAGCTCTAGATATTAAGGCCACAAGGAGAACGAGACAAGCAAGGTCTCTGCTCTGGGGCAGGCTGTCTTAGCCTGCAGAGATAGGCAGTAAAACTAACTAACTAGCCAACTGAGAAAACCGCCTAACTGTGGTGAGTGCGTGACAAGGCCTCCACATGGCCCATCTGGTCCTGAGAGCCTCTCTCCTGCCGGGCCCTGGGGCTGCTTGGGTCAGGAGCAAGCAGGCCCAAGGCAGTCTCTGAGGAGGGATGTTCCAGCTGAGCTTGACTGACACTGACCCAGCCCTGAGAAGGGTGGGGGAGCAAGTGGGACAGGGGCTCTGGGCCATCTCAGACATGTCTGCGAGTGCACAGAGTAATCACACGAGCCCATAGGGAGTCAGCCTTCAGGGGGCTGTCATGATAACACAGTGGGGAGTTTTCTTTGTGGAATTAAGACTCCGTTGGTTGTGGGGCAGTATGGGGTTTGGGCCTTTGGCCTAGACCAAAATATTGGGATGCCTTCCTCTGGACTGTCCCCTGAAGGCGGGGCCTGCCAGCTCACTTCCGCTCCCCACCTTGTGGGGATGCATGAATGACCAACAGCTACTATCAGAGTATTGCTGACCAGTGACTGCAGAACATCACTGCCTTGATTATAGCACTCACTGGTGTGCAAGTTCTGGCTGTGAGTAAAGTGGTTTCTCAGAACTGCAGGGCGCCTCTTATATGAGCAGATGAGGACCCCACAACTGCGAAGTTCTGTGCTTTTTGTTCCTTAGCCCCCAAAGTACAAGCACTGACAAGAGGCGGAGGCCCAGCCTCGGCACTCCCCACCTGCTTGCCTGATCCCTTGCATCTGAGGACCACAGGGCCAGGGCGGGGGCCACAGACCTGGGCTTCTGACCCAGAGGAGGGGCCTGCTGACTCATGGAGTGGAGCAGAACGGGAGGGGTAGGGCCCTGGCTCCCTCAGATGCCTCCGTCAGCTCGAGACCACTCAGTGAGCTGGCAGGGAGGGCGGGACATGAAGCTGCTACTCAAATTTTCAGGAGGTGCTTTATGAGGAGAACGCCGGGGGTTGGCAGCATGGTCACTAACAGACCCCATAGCTGTGGTCTCTATCATGCTCCACAGCTCTTCAGTCTGTGCTGCATCTTCCGATTAAAGCATCCATGCCATCCTCCTTCGTCCTGGCCTTGTTTGTAATCTACTTTCCACTATAGAAAAGAGAAGAGTGTGGTCCTCAGAGGGGTGTGTGTGTGAGTGACAGAGAGAGAGAGAGCGTGTGTGCACTCAAGGGAGCTGGAGCACACAAGATCCATAGGATCTGTGACACTAAAGTTTCCATAGAGGAGGAGCTCTGGGAACTGCCTCTTTGGAGGACATACTCTATGAATTGGAAAATTCTTCAAATGAGGGGCTTGACAAAGAAATCGAGCAGTGTTTATGTACTCACGTCATAGGCATTTTATTCTTTGTAACTGTGGGAACTGCAGATTACTCTGTCATCTCGTGGATTGGTCTCTCTTTGTTCTTGCTACACAGCCTCATACAGTTTACTGCAAGGATGTCTTGGATATTGAGCAGTTTTCCGTGGTGAAAGGAGTCTACCTGGACACCACAGATGACAACTTCTACGCTCAATTTGTTACGGGGTGTGTCCCCATCCCCTGGCAGAACGAGGTACTGGCCTTTCCAGCATAGCAGGTTTATGTTCCAACAATGACGAAAGAAAAGATTGTACGTGTGTGTGTGTGTGTATTTGGGAGGTAAAATGAGGCAAGACTTTTGACCATAGGACTAGATGATGGGCAAGACAAGGACCATATTAACAACTGTGCAGAAGCATGGCAGCTGCCCCTAGTCCTAGGGACTGGAAGTGGACAGGAGGTGGCCATCTTGGGCCTGTGGGGGCCTGCCTGCCACCCCTGAGTCCCGCTCCCTAAGCTGGGCTGGCCAGCAGCCATGGTTCCCACAGTAGTTCACCACACTGGGGATCTGCTCAGAGACAGGGGAAGAGGAGACCACACCACTTACCCCAAGACAATGTCAGAAAGCAGGGAAGTCAGAGTCCAGGAAAGGGGAACCAGGGGAGGCCCAGGCCTGGGAGCTCGAGGCACCAGCATGGAGCACAGGGGCCATGTGGGAGCTGATGGTGCTAGAAGACACTGCCTGACCCCACAGTGTCCCTCCACGCCTTCTCTGTCCTACTCTTCTGTATGTGCAGATGATCGAATCTGGATGTTTCAAGGACATCAATGAAAGTGAAAATGAGGAAAATTTGCTGTTAGATCTAGAAGAGAAAATACGTCCCTCGGTTCCCAAACCAAAGAGAGGCTTCTTCTATAGACTCTTCAGAATTGGGGTAAAAAAATTTTTAAAAAACCCCATAATGTATTAGAGAAAAAAATTTTTTGCCAAGGTAAAAATATAGTACTTTCTTTCCTTCTTGCAATGCTTCATATAAGAAATTTCACATTGTTTAAGAGCCACAGGGTACTATTTAGAGCGCAGCTAGAATAGTCCTCACAATGTTTGCGGCCGATATAAAGACTCCGTTCTGATCCAGAAAGAAGTGGCTCACCTACACTCAGAACAGCTTCCTGTGTCAGTGAGAAAGCATGTTAAGTGAGGCTCAGAAATTGATATCTTGCAGAATGATCAAACAACACACATCATTTAAATCTCTACACGTTCTGATTTTATTTTTCTTAAACCCTTTTACCCGCACGCTGACACGTTCTGAATCTTACAGCTATTTAGTCTATGTACACAATGAAAGCTGATTTCCTTTTGGAAGGGGAATAGTTTGGAGAGACTTTCTGTAGTAGCATTAAATCTAGAAAAATATTTTCCAAGCAAAGTTTTCCTGCTTGGATTAGTAGATTATCCTTGCTTTGTACCCTGCACAATTCTTGAGGAGTTTGTTCAGAAGTTGTCCACTAACATCTAATCCATCTTTTTTTCAGTATAAAAAGCAAGCCTTGGCCGGGTGCGGTGGCTCACGCCTGTAATCCTAGCACTCTGGGAGGCCGAGGCGGGCGGATCGTTTGAGCTCAGGAGTTCGAGACCAGCCTGAGCAAGAGCGAGACCCCGTCTCTACCAAAAATAGAAAGAAATTAATTGGACAGCTAAAAATATATATAGAAAAAATTAGCTGGGCATGGTGGCACATGCCTGTAGTCCCAGCTACTCGGGAGGCTGAGGCAGGAGGATCGCTTGAGCCCAGGAGTTTGAGGTTGCTGTGAGCTAGGCTGATGCCACGGCACTCTAGCCCGGGCAACACAGTGAGACTCTGTCTCAAAAAAAAAAAAAAAGCAAGCCTCAGGTGATAAGAATCTCTCAAAGTGGCATTTACCATGACCACATTTTCTCTGAGAACTAGGAGTTAGTTGCAAATTAACCAAATTGTTCTCCACATGCAGTAAGTCCTGCTTGGAAATGCAGCTAGCACCGTGCCCGTTCAGGAAAACCCACAGGCAATAGGAATTGTTCGGTGCAAAGCAGCGCCCACCATGGTCTTTGTTAGCGAGGGGGCCGGTGAGCCTCATTCCCTTTTATGTGCTCAACCACGGACTATGTGAATTTGATTCAGTATGCAGCAGTAAATGCAAAAAGCAAGACTTATCTGAGGCATTTTTTATGTATGTGAGTTAAGCATCCTCCATATCTTGAGTAAGGAGAAAATACTTAAGGTTTTTGCATGCCTTAAAATTAGCATTACCCCAAAAGGTTTTAAACTGTTGTCTATGCTTAAGGAAAGCTAAGCCAGCTTGCATTAGAAATGTGCCTGAGGCCAGCCATTGTGCTGTGTGTTGCAGGGCTGCCTGACCTCTGGCTCCAGCGAGAAGGAAAGGGAGCTTCACCGTGCGACTGCAGACCTCGGCACCAGGAAGGAACCTGCCTGCAGTGTCTCATCCTAGGAATTGTAATAAACATTACAGTTTAAAATGTGCCTTAGGAGTTTACAGATTCTTCTATATTAATACCTGGATTGCCTTTTCACTAAAGGTAAATTGAAGAAAAAGCCCTGAGAGTACCACTGTGGAACCCAGAAACTTCCAAGTGTAGACAGCTCATGTGCTGGGGTGTGAGCTCCACGTGTGCCTGGAGAGGGGAGTGGGGGAGCATAGGAATGAACTGAGAATCCGCAGGCTGGCAGTGCCCTGCTCCGAACCCCAGGTTGTTCTTAAACACTAGGCCAGGAATGCAGTGTCCAGGAAGAGAGGGAGGCTGTCGGCCCTGCCTCTCCCCAGGGCTTTGGGTATTAGAAAGGCCTAGCCCATTGACATTCCTGTTGTGTCTCCTGATGGCTGGGATGTGTGCCTCACCAAGATTTCTACTTTTCTGAGGTTTGTGTCTTTGTGGACTGTTTAAAGTCCCCCCAACCCCCACCCCCCCCAAGCACCTCTATCTAGTCTTGAAAGAGGGTGGTTCTCCCTGCCCCTGTGGTCAGGGCCTGGCAGTCAGAGGCTCCTGAAGTGTGTTAGGTTGGTCTCTCTCACATCGTTGTGATTCGCTGGGACTGTGCCGTGGGTGTGAACAGCCGTCCACCCTTGGAATTCACCTCTGGCTTGTGATTGTGTTGAGGGTGAGGAGCCCCACCTGATGGCGCTTAGCAGTTTAGGCACTTCCCACAGAGATTAAGGATGCCGAAATTGCAAAAGTTGATGACTCACATTCATAATTAGTGGTGACTCTTTCCTTCAGTGATTGCTACCAAGAGAGAAAGCTGGAGTGCTAACCTGAGGGGAAGTGTGGATGTCATTTGATTGGGAGGGGGCCACTTACACCCCCAGCTAGGGGCTATAGCAGGAAGTATACATGGAGCACTAAAGACCAAGGAGGGGCACCCTGCATTTTTGCCTAGGGAGGGAGAAAAGATTTTCCAGGGAGGTGACATTTGAGCTGGGCAGAGAAATGAGATGGAAAGGACAGCCAGCACAGAGCTCCTAGAGCTAGACCTGCTGAAGGACCTTGCTTAGCCAGCGTGGCCTTAAAGCTGTGCCTGAATCCTTTGTAAAGGTACAGAATTTGAGCTTTTCTCCTCTGTGTTACATGTGGATGGGATAAGGCCGGTCTGGCTCTGATGGGAGTTTCTGCAGACCAGAGGAGCATTTGACAAGATGAAGGCTCATGCAGGGAAGGGGTCAGAGAGGACCTCTGGCTAGGAGCCTTTGCCTTGCCTGGGTCCTTTCCTGTTGTGTAGCCTGCAGTCAGGATCTTTTTGCAGCCTGCCATATGAGAAGCCAGGGAACAGACCTTGGAGACTTTAAATAGTGACACCTGTGTAAAAAAGAAAATTAAAAATCTCAGGGCCACCCCCAACTCCTTATGCAAAAGAGAAGGTGAAGTCCTCAGGAACCTGTAAAGAGCTGGCCCCACAGGTCATTCATTAAGGAAATTCCTTGCTGGCCTCCCATAAGCAAAGCAAGGACATGCAAATTGTAACCATCAGATCTTCACTGTGCTCTCACAGTGAAGTGAGAAAATAGACAAGGTACCTGTTACTGTGGAAAGAATATTGCAGTAGGAGACCGGAATACCTCTAAGAGAGGGTCAGATAGAAAACAAGCTTAGGGGCTGGGCATGGTGGCTCATGGCTGTAATCCTAGCACTCTGGGAGGCCAAGGCGGGAAGATCACTCGAGGTCAGGAGTTCGAGACCAGCCTGAGCAAGAGCGAGATCCCCATCTCTACTAAAAATAGAAAGAAATTAGCCAGACAACTAAAATTATATAGAAAAAATTAGCCGGGCATGGTGGCACATGCCTGTAGTCCCAGCTACTCGGGAGGCTGAGGCAGAAGGATCACTTCAGCCCAGGAGTTTGAGGTTGCTGTGAGCTAGGCTGACGCCACGGCACTCTAGCCTGGGCAACAGAGCGAGACTCTGTCTCAAAAAAAAAAGAGAAAAAAGAAAACAAGCTTAGGAACAAAATAATTCTGTATCACAGTGGGTGCAAGGAGACCTGGTACCCTTGCCAGAAGGAGAGCACGTGGAGTGGGGAACCCGTCAGGGCCGGCCTCTTGTCAGAGGTGACACCTAATCAGAGGGGAGAAGGGGCCAGTCATGCAAGAGCTTTCTGTCTTTTTAAAATCTTGGTTGTGTCTTCTCATTCTTTATGAATGTTGCCTTGAAAGATGTTGGAAAGGACAGGAGGGAAGACAGAGCTCTCAGGACATCCCTACAGAGCCCCTAACATGAGCTATTCAATTGGTCCTCCCTGGGTACCACTGCTGGATTATTTACCAAATCCAGCTCCAGCTAGTTGGATGCGTTTCTCCCCCTTTTCCTTGAGGGACATTGTCAAAATGCATTACTGGAAGAAAATGAGCTACAGTGGGCAGGATATATATACACACACATATATATAGTCATAATATGAAATAAATTTTGACACAACTAAAACTCAACATATCATATCCATAAATGTAAATGGTCTTAACTCACTTATTAAAGGGAAAGATTTTCAGATTGGAATACTAGGCAAAACCCAACACTGCTGTATCAAAGATACACACCTAAAACATAGTGAATAGGAAAGGTTAAAATTTAACTATTGGCAAGTGCATACCAAGAAAATGCAAACAAAAATAAAGCAGCAGTCACAATCTTAATGTCAGACAAGGTAGAATCTGGGCCAAAAAGCATGAAGCCAAGCAGAAAGGGCACTTTGTAATGTTAAAGTTACAATTCTCAAACAAGATCAAATGCTCAGAAATAACTATTCACCAAATCACAACCATAGCCTTCTCGAGGCAGAGATGATTCCAG
>NW_012150385.1:2999462-3011573 GCF_000956105.1 Propithecus coquereli | reverse complement strand
AAAATCCTAATAAAAAAATTTGAAAAGATATAAATATAGTTAAGAGTATCTGATTACAAATGCAGTAAACCTATGAATCAATAACAAAGTCAGAAAATAAAAGGGGTCTGCCACCTGGAAATGCGTAGGCTCTACTAAAATTCTCTTGGGTCAAAGAGGATATATAAACCAAAATCGTAAGACTTCTATTAAACTATATGAAGCCTGGCATGGTGGCTCACACCTATAATCCTCGGACTCTGGGAGGCCGAGGTGGGAGGATTGCTTGAGCTCAGGGGTTCAAGACCAGCCTCAGCAAGAGCAAGACCCCGTCTCTACTAAAAATAGAAAAAATTAACTGGACATGGTGTGCACCTATAGTCCCAGTTACTCAGGAGGCTGAGGCAGGGGGATCACTTGAGCCCAGGAGTTGAGTCTAGCCTGGGCAACATAGTGAGAATTCATCTCTAAAAAAACCAATAATGAAAACATCTGTGTATCTGAATATATGAGATACAACTAAAATAGTGCTCAAGGGGAAAATTTGTACCTTTTAATTATATCAACAAAAATAAAAGTCTGAAAATAAACTAATTCAGCCTCTCACTCAAAAGGATAGAAAAATAACAACAACAACAAAGTGTTTTGGGCCAGGCACAGTGGCTCATGCCTGTAATCTCAGCACTTTGGGAAGCCAAGGCAGGAGGATCGCTTGAGCCCAGGAGTTCAAGACCAGCCTGGGCAACGTAGTGAAACCTCGTCTCTACAAAAGATTTTAAAAAACTAGTTGGGTGCGGTAGTGCTCACTTTGGAGGCTGAGGGGGAGAGGATCCACTTGAGCCCAGGAGTTCGAAGCTACAGTAAGCCCTGATCACACCATTCTGCTCCAGACTGGGTGACAAGTGAGAATGAGATGCTGTTCTTAAAAAAAAAAAGGAAAACAGAGGAAGACATTAATGATAAAACAGAAATTAATGGCTATAAAACAAAAACTATAACAAATAATAAAGAAGTTTGTTCTTAAAATCAAAATAGATATCTAACCTAATTAAGAAAAAGGGAGAAAACACAAATACACAAAAATTAATTAGGAGAAAAATCACAAGAGGGAATTAAGGATTACTTTGTACAACTTCATGAAAATAAACATAAAACCTGGATAAAATGCATTTCTAGGAAAATATGATTTATCACAATTAACCACAAGTAAAACAGAAAGCCTAAACAGACTAATTTCAAGAGAAAAAGGTGTCAGAGAGCTACTCTTCGAATTGCTCAGATGATTTGACATGAGAATGTTCACACACCTTGAAGAGCAAATAATTTGAATGGGATTTAAATGTTTTAGAGCCTAGAAAAAGAAAACTTCCCAATGCTTTTTATAAAGCAAGTATAAATTGCTTTATAAATTGCTTTGATACCAAAATCTTATAAAGACCTTATACAAAAACTTCACATCAACCTCCTTTTTTTGAGACAGTTTTACTAATCTCTTTTATGAATACTAATGCAAAAACCCTTAATAAAATGTTACGAAACAGAATCCAACAACACATTAAAAATATTACATCATAATGCAGTGAGGTTTATTTGATTAATGCATGAGTGGTTCAATACTAGGAAATTCAGTAACATAAATCATGTGAATAGATCCAAAGAAAAAATAAAAGATCATTTTCATAGATGCTGTAAAAAGGCATTTGACCAAATTCAACACACGTTTTTTATATAGTCAACAAAATAAATGAATTACTACTTCTTTAGCATGATAAAATAAATTTATCAGCCCAGAAGGCAACATTTTACCTGATGAGGGTATAGTTTGGAGGCATTCATGTAAAATCAGGAATAGGTGGATGGCCATTCTCAACATTATATTTAATACAGATGCTCCTCGAGTTATTATGGGCTTACAACCTGATGAACATTGAAGATATCCTAAGTGGAAAATGCATTTAATACACCTAACCTACCAAACATCATAGTTGAGCCTCACTTATCGTAGAGATGCTCGGAACCCTTACATTAGCCTACAGTTGGGCAAAATTATCTGGCAGTGCAGTACACTCTAGGGGTATAAGTTGTTTACCCCCGTGATTGAGTGGTTGACTGGGAGCTGCCACTGCCCAGCATCGCAAAAGTATTGTAACACATATGGCTAACCTGGGAAAAGATCAAAATTCAAACTTCGAAGTACTGTTTCTACTGAATGCATATCACTTTTGCATCATCACAAAGTTTAAAGATCTTAAATTGAACCATCACAAGTCGGGGACTGTCTGAATGTATAGGAAGAATTTCCATGTACATTAATGATGGGCTACAGAATACAGATCTGCCATCCTGATGAAAATAATTAATAAAGCTACACAAATATAAACGTCAACAAAGTAAGCAGTTTTCAGGGCTGAAAGCAAGGGGAGGGTGGGAACTTAGAGAGATGAGCCAAAACATCTGCGCTGCTTCTGCTCTGGGGATATTTGCTGATTTGGACAAGAAACCGGAAAGGCTGAGCTAACCTCTTGAGAATAGGAGAATAAAAATCAAATCCAGAGCATGCTATGATTGGGGTCCAGACAAGTCACTCTCCACTTTGGGGTCCAGCGCACCCGAAAATAAGGGTGACTTGGAAGTAAAACAGCTCTCAAATATGGGTGGCTCTCTGGAAACATAGCAAGTTCCTCCGTATCAACCACATCAAGTTCCCCAAAACTGGAACTTGGATTAAGATGGCCTAGGACTTCTAGTATCCCCAGGAGTCTAGCATCGCAAAGAAAAGTCATCTCTGGAAGAAGATAATACCTTAATCTTCAAATTAGGTCTATAATAATTTTCAAATACAATACCAGTATGCAAAGATAACCAGGGACATGAGATGAGGCCATATGAATGGGAATTAGCAGAAACTTCAGACATGAGAAACATACCCCTAGAGCTCTAGATAATAAGCTATACAGACTCTTAAACAACTATGCTACTATGTTTAAGGAGAAAATTTGCAAAACTTGAAAGTTTTGGCAGGAAACTGGAAAGTATAAAAAGTGACAGCATACGTTAGAAAGAATCACTATAAATTCTAATCATGAGAATTGCAAAATTCCAACACTTAATGGTAAATTAAGAGTTTAACAGCAGAATAGAAACAGCCAAAGAGAACTAGAACTAGTAAAATAAATCATATAAAACTATCCAGAATAAAGCACTGAGAGGCAAAAGAATAGAAAATACAGAAGAAAGGATATGGTGAGAGGACCTAATATACATTTATTTGGAGTACCAGGAAGAAAGAGAGGGAGAATGGAACAGAAGCAGTGTTTCAAGGGACAGTGAGAGGTTTCAAAGCTGATGAAAGCCATCAATGCACAAATTCAAAACCAGTGAATTCCTAGCAGATTAAATGAAAGGAAATCTATATTGTTAAACCAAGTCCAGGTAGTGACAAACACTATAAACAACACATGCGACAGGCATAAAACAGATTTAATGGGGAAACTTAGAAGGCAGAGAGTCATCTGATGGAGGCGCCTTGTCTCTCAAGCTCCTGTCATCCCATGGGAATTGTCAGTGCCAGGTCTGGCTGGTCACACAATAGGTTGTGCACCAGGAGAGGGATCTTGCTCCTTGTCATTCTGGATATTTGCAAAGAAATTGGAAGGGAACAGGGACACCTGGCCAGTCATGTAGGGAGATTTCAGGTTGTGGGGAATGGCTTTGCTGGTGAAAGAAATATCCTGATCTCAGATATTTTTCACCAAGGGGTATCTGCATTCCAAAAATTCCAGAACTGGTATCAGCAGGACTTGAGCCCTTGCTGCTGAGCCAGCCTGTTAGATTACTGTTAACAAGCAGATTTGTCTCTCCTTATATACCCAGACAAATCACTGTGAAACCACAGAAAACCAAAGTCAAATTCTTAAAAGCAGCCAGATTAAAAAAAGACATGTTACTTTCAAAGGAGCAGCCATGAAATCGACAGCTGACTTCTTAACAGCAAGAATGAAAAGCAGAAAACAGTGAAGTCCAGACCTGCAATCTGGTGAAAGAAAATAGCTGCCAACTTTGAATTCTATGCCCAGCCAAAAATCCATTAAGAATAAAGGAAAAATAAAGACTTTTTTTGATAAACTGAAATGGAAAGATTTCAGCAATAGGAGATCCACTGTCAGAGAAATTCTAAAGGGTATTTTCCAGGCAGAAGAAAATGACCCTAGATGGCAGATCAGAGATTTGGGAAAGAATGAAGAGTAATAAAAATGGTAAAATGGGCGTCAATTTAAATAAAAGCTGACTGTTCCACAATTATTGTGTCTATGTCTTTTGGAATATGTGCATGTGTATTTATAATACCCTCTACATTGGGAGGAACCATGAACAGCATTTACGTGTTGTGCATTCCCTGCATGATGAGGGAGAGAGCACATGTATTGATTAATGTTAGAGTCTGGTACCTGGAGGATGGATGTTGCTATTTCCAGGATGACCACTGAAAGAAAACAGTGTATACCTTTCAAACTAACAGAGTTTAAAAAATAAAATAAGACTTAAACCAACCAAAAAATAGGCAAGAAAGGAGTGAAAAGGCAACAAAGGACTGGTGGGAAATACAGAAAGCATCTAGTAGATGGAAGAAACTCAAATATATCAATAATTACAGATAATATAATTGAAGTGAAAAAAGAAAGATTGTCAGGCTGGGCATGTGTGGAGGTACAGTCCACACAGGAAGCTCTGAACCAGAACCGGAGACACCTAAAACCTAAGGAAACAGGAAAGGTGGAGGAGAGACCACGCCTACCTCCTCCCGTTCTGGCCTCAGCCATCACACTAGACAAGAAGGTTTCTGTTGCAGCTGGGCCCTGTGCTCTTGGCTAGTTCATGGATTCCTTCTCCAGAAGGTTCCTGTCCATTTCACTTTCACACGTGCTTCTCTCTCAGCCCCCTCAGGGGCAGGCCTGGGTGCCACCAAACTGCCCTTTCTGTTCTCAGGAGCTGTTGGGTCGCTCATCTTGTTCCCTCCAGGGTCTGCTTCCTGGATCCTTCTTTTCCAGGCTTATTCCACCCCGAGTACACTCCCCCTGGCCTTGGTGTGCACCCCATTTGGCGAGAGAGTTGAGTGGATTTAAATATCTCCCCTCTCTTCCTCATGAGGACCAGTCACAAGTGTGTTGCTAGGGTTTCATTTTTAGCTCACCACCCATACCTATTCTTTCATTTAAAAATTTCCCCCTGAACAGTACACGTTCACTACTGAAAATTTGAAAAATACAGAAAAGCACAAATATTAAGATATAAATCACCCTTTATTTCCCTGCCTAGAGAGAGTCAGTGTTACAACTTGGTGACTAGATCCCTAATCTTTTTTCTATGTATTTGTGTGTTTTCTTTTTCTTAAAAAAAGGGAAGTGGGGGTTATCATGCTCTACATAGTGTAATCTGCTGATGCAGTGTAAACCTTCTCCTGAGTCACAAAGGCTTGTCTAGGACAGGACTCTAATGACCACGTATGGCTATATCATGATGCATTTAACTAATCTCCTTCTGCTCAGCATTTATATTTTTTCCATTTTTTTGGTCCTAAATGTTGCTGTAATAAATGATTATTTATCACACATACCTGATTGTTTTCAGAGGATAAATTACTGGAGGTGTCTTTCCTGTTTAGGGACTGTACCCATTTTTAAGGATTTAGAGACACCATTCCAAATTGCCCACTATATTCATCTTTAATTACTCTTTTGGGACTATGCCAAACTTTTCTGTGAACTGTGAAATATTTGCTTCTTGATATTCCCTTTCTACAAGTCTTTCTTATTAGATTTCCTATCAGGATTATAGACTTTCTTCTAGCCATGGCTGAAGCAGTTATAATCTGTTATGGCCATGTATGGTCCCGGTGACCCATAACCTCCCTGGTCTGGTTAGAATTTAGTTTAGGGCCATATAACAGAATAACCCAAAGTCACCATGATTCAGACAAAATAAAAGTACATTTCTCTCTTACAGATGATAGAAGTCCAGAGATGGACAGGCCAGGCTGAAATGACAGCTCTACCCAGTCATCTGGGCCTCCTCTCCTTCTAGCTCCCTCACCCCAGAATGTGGTTTTTATACTCATGACCCAAAACAGCTGCTCATGCACCAACCAACACATCCCATTTCAAGTATCAGGAAAAAGGTGCCCCTTCGTTTTAAGGAGACTTTCTAGAAGTAATACTCATTACTTCTGCTTGTATCTCATTGGTCATAACTTATTTAGTCATATGGCCATAGCTAACTGAAAGGAAGGATGGGAAATGTAGTCTCCTAGCTAAGTGGCAAATTGCTCAGATAACAACTGAGGTCTTTCTACTGGTGAGCCTCCTGAAAACAACAAAAACAAAAATTGAGGTCTTATTATTAAAGAGGAATGTCAGGCTGGGTGCGATGGTTCACACCTGTAATCCCAACACTTTGGGAGGCTGAGGCCAGGGGATTGCTTGAGGCCAGGAGTTTGAGACCAGCCTGGGCAACATAGTGAGACCCTGTTTCTACAAATAACAGAAAAATTAGGTGGGTGTGGTGGTGTGTGCCTGTAGTCCCAGCTACCTGAGAGGCTGAGGAGGGAGAAAGGCTTGAACCCAGAAGCTTAAGGCTGCAGTGAGCTATGATGATGCCACTGCACTCTAGCCTGGGCAACAGAGTGAGACCCTGTCTCAAAAAAAAAAACAAAGAAAAAAAAAGAAGGTCAGAGTGGCTGTCAGGATGCAACCATGTTACTTATTGTTATCACTTATTGTTATGGGATGAATTGTGTCCCCTCAAAATTCATATGTTGAGCTCTAACCCCCACGACCTCAGAATGTGTCTATATTTGGAGAGAGTTTCTTTAAAGAGGTAATTAAGGTAAAACAAAGTCACTAGAGTGGGCCTTAATCCAGTATGACTGGTGTCCTTAGAAGAAGAAGAGATTAGGACACACCCACACAGAGGATCTACCATGTGCAGACACAGGGAGAAGATGGCCAACTGCAACCCAAGGAGAGAGGCCTCAGAAGAAACCAACCCTGCCAACAACTTAATCTGGGACTTCTAGCCTCCAGGCCCATGAGGAGATCCATTTCTATTATTTAAGCCACCCAGTCTGTGGTAGTTACAGAAGCTCAAGCAAACTAATACAGTTATCTGTTGATGTGTTACAAATCACCACAACACATGATGGCTTAACCCACATTATGACTGCACAGTTTCCGTGGTCAGGAATCTGGGCACAGCTTAACTGGGTCCTCTGCTCCGTGCCTCTGACTAGGGTGCAATCAAATACCAGCTACCTCCCACCCGAAAGCTGACTAGGGAAGGGTCTACACCCAAGCTTGGGTCTCTCCAGCATGGCAGCTTGCTTTATCAAAGTGTGCAAGCCAAGAAGGCAATAGAGAGTGCCAGCATGACTGAAGTCACACCCTTTTGTGACCTGATCATGGAGTGACATTCCATCACATTTGCTGCATTATATTGGTCAGATGCAAGCCACCAGGTGCAGCCCACACTCAAGGGGAGGAGTCATATCAGGGCATAGATGCCAGGAGGAGGGGGTTTCTGGGGCCATCTTACAAGTGTGTGGACCACAGCAATTGACAGCCTCGAGCCCGCCATCACACCTGCCCTGTGTAAGATCCTGCACTTGCCTAGCCCGGTGGACAAGGGCCTTTATTAACAACAAGGAATAGGAACTAAAGGCTATCCCTCTGCTGTCCTTCTTGTGAGAAGGGGAGACAGCTGCCACCCCCTTGGGAACAATGCTGGGCCTCCCTCTACCTGACCTCTTTGGCAAAAGGGACAGGCTCTGAGAGAAAGTGGAGACATTGCTTGTGACCACAGAACAGGGGACTCTGAGTGGCAAGTGTGACCTGCCCTGAGTGGGCTTTAATAGGTTTGTCACCACACGCATCACCTCCCTGGGCAGCTCTGAGGCCCACCCCACTCCCTGTGGGCTGGACGTGATGGCAGGTGATGTCCCCACCATCCCTGACCCCTCTGCTGCTCATCCCAGTGCCAGCCTGCACCCCCTGGCCATGAGGAGGCCCCCACAGACCTTTGTTGAGCTGTTGCTGAACGGTGCCCTGTGGGGGTCCCCTCACAGAGGCCAGAGAATGGTGCTCTCCTTAGGAGGGGTAATCATTCCCGCGGGGGATGTCTCTGAGCAAAGCTGCTTTTCGTGGTAGCCACGGCCTAAGGTGGCAGGCTCTGACCACCAGAGCCTGCCCCAAACCTTCCTCCCTCCTTCCCAGCGGGGCCGCCCTGCAGGGTCCTCCGTGCTCGCTGGGGGTCGTCACCAATCATGCATTCTCTGTGTTCTGTGCAGGGGTTCACTCACGTCCCCTCTCCTCCCGCAAACCCCCCAACATGCTCCCCGCGGGGCTGTCGGGGCGAGCCCCTCCCCAAGGCCCCGGCAGCCTGGTGGACAAACAAGCCCCGCGAGGATCTCCAGCTCCAAGCCCTCTGCCGCTCTGCTGCGACTCCCGGCGTCGTGGGCCTTCCCCGTCGCTCTTCGCGTCGCTCTTCCCCCTTCTTCTGCACCCCTCCCTGTCTCCGCTCCTGTACCCCTCCCTGTCCCTGCTCCTGCACCCCTTCCTGTCCCCGTTCACCCTCTCCCTGTCCCCACTCCTGTACCCCTTCCTGTTCCCCTTCACCTCCTCCCAGTCCCGCTCATGTTTCTCTCCCAGTCTGCGCTCACCCCCTCCCTATCCCCGCCTTTCGTCGGGCCCCGCCCCTCGCTGCCCGGCCCCTTCCCCGCCCTCAACCGTATTGCCCCGCCCCTTCCGCACCCGCCCCTTCGTGGTCTCGTCTCTCGCCCCGCCCCCTGCCCCCGAGCCCTGCGCCTTCACCCGGGAGGGGCGCTGGGATCTCCGCGGCCCCAGTGGCTCGGTGGGACAAACCTGCGGGTGCGGGGGGCGGGCCTGCGCCACGGCCGGCCATTGGCAGAGGCCGCCGCCTCGGGCTGTCAATTCCGCCGGCCCGGCGTGGCCCCGCCTCCGCCGCCGCAGCGTCGCGGGGCGCAGGGAGCCGCGGGGGCTGCCGGGCCGGGTCCAAGATGGCCGGGCGCTTCGGTTCCGCCTGTGCCCACGGCCGCGAGCCCCATTCATTGCCCCGCTGCTGAGCGGCGCCGCAAGCCGGCCCGAGGACTCTGGAGGCTGCCTTGCGGGGCAGGAGGCCGCCATGGCGACCCTGGAAAAGCTGATGAAGGCCTTCGAGTCTCTCAAGTCCTTCCAGCAACAGCAGCAGCAGCCGCCGCCGCCGCCGCCTCAGCCTTGTCAGCCTTCTCAGCCGTCGCCGCAGGCACAGCCGCCGCCGCCTCAGCCGCCCCCGCCGCCGCCCCCGCCGCCGCCCGGCCCGGCGGTGGCTGAGGAGCCGTTGCACCGACCGTGAGTCCGGGCTCGCTGCAGCTCCCTGCCCTGGCGGGCCCCAGCGACGGCAGGCGCAGCGGCGACGCGAGCCCCGGGTCCCGCGGCCACAGGGGTGACCCCGCAGCCCCCTAGCCCGGAAAGGGACACCCTCCCCCTCCTGCGGCGAGATCCCCTACCAACCCAGGTCCCCTCGCTTGGGTCTCCTCCGTCCTCCGCGAGGGAGGCTGAGCCTCGCTCGTGCCTGTCCGGAATTCACCGAGGGGAGGCACAGCCCCTGTCTTCTCGCCGTTCCCAGGATGCGAAGAGTTAGGGAGAGAACTTGTTTCTTTTTATTTGCGAGAAACTGAGGCAGGAGGTGCTCTTAACTGTTAGGAAGAGAACTTGGAAGAGCCAAGACCGCGTCCCATTTGGCTGTTTCAGGGCCACTTCCCTTCCCTCTCCTAGTCTGAGAGGAAGGAGGGCTGGGGGCGCAGGGCACCTCGAGAGGAGCCCTGGATTGGGGCTGGGGAGATGTGGGCTAGTGGATGACATAATGCTTTTAGGACGTCTCGGCAGAAGCGGTTGGAGGGGCGGGGGAGTGAGGACGCGTCCAATGGCAGATTGTTTTTCCAAGTGGCACTTTAAACAGCCTGTGACTTGAGACTCTTCCTACATTCTGAAGGCATTTCATTTAGTTAATGATCGCAGTGGTAGTAACAAGATTTTAAACATCACCTAAGAGACCTGTTCATCTAAGCTCAGGTTGGTCTGCAGGAATTTGAGTTGTGGTTGCCAAGTAAGTGGTGAACTGCTTAGATGGAGATTATTAACAAGCGAGAAATAATAAAATTGACTTAAATATTAGGAGGAATTGGCTGGAGTTTATCACATATTTTCTTTTGCAAATAAAACGATACATTGTTGAGAGGGAGGTTAATTGCGGGGCGGGGGGGCGGGCTGGAGGAGGGTGCACTTTTCACCTGTATTGCAGTCAAGCTTGGTGGAACATGGGATGTCTGCAGGCTCCATGGACATCTCAGGTGTACCCAGTAAAAGATTCTGTTTGCTTCGTTGTTGGCATCCTGTTACTTTTTGGAAGCTGGGGTCTCTGCAGCTTGTGCCTGGGGGCAGTTTTTGAAACAGAAAAGGAGAGACCATTAATAACATCTAACAGACCCCGGGAGGCTTTCCCTGGAACTCTGCCCAGCCTTCAGCAGAGGTTAGGAAGTGCTCTGCTGCAGTTCAGGCCTTTCTCTCTCCCCTCCCATCTGGAAGTATATAAGATGGCATTTGATAAGGACAGTTTTCAGGAAGCAGCCCTTAAAAGAGTCTTATTCTATTAAGACTGATTCAGTTTTTAGTGATGTTTCTTGGTCTTTATGTTTCTGTTGTGATCCTTGCCTTGTCCGGAGTGTTTAATTAGGAAATGAGGTTTTGGGGAGTAATGGCTTATTTGCTAGAATAAAACTTAAAATAAATTTTTCTTCTAAGAGGTGAAAAACCTGTTTGGTTACTTAGAGGAATTTTTAAGCAATTTGACATATTTCTGCAGCAGGTACTTTCTAATCATTCCAGAGTTTTATTGTAGTGCCTCTCTAAGAGGTAGGTGTCATGGAAGTTCACGCTTCGCTTGTACGTTGTGAAAACACTAAGCAGGGATCTGGGTGACAAGGAAGACCTTACTGCTGGGCTGCTTCAGACACTTGATCATTCTAAGCAATATGCCTTCTCTTTCTTATGCTGATTTGACAGAATTTGAATTCACTTATCTTCAGAATATGGGTATCAAGAGATTTCCTTTGCCATCTTTTTTTTTTTCTTTTTCGTGTCCTGGTTCCACAGAATCCTTTGCCATCTTGACAAAGTAAATGGGTTTTGTTTCATTAAGGTAATGCATGATTGCCTTATTTTAAAAATTTAACTTATCATTTTTGCATAAGAAATATATTAACATAATGCAAAATCCTAAAATTTCAAAAGGATAATGATTAAAATATCTCCCTTCCACCTCTTTCTTCTGAGTACCTAAGTTTGTCTCCAGGAGCAAGTACTATTATACTTCCTCATATATCCTCCCAGACATAATCTATGCCTATGTTAAGATAGATCTAAAATTATTTAAAAACAAAAGTAGTTTAGTAACTTTTTAAGATTCTTAGCATGCTCTAAAATCAACTGTATGAGGCTTAATTGATTATTTTAAATTTTTATTTTAAATAAAATTCATACATGTCTGTTTTGCTGTTGAGAAAGCAGGTATTCATTAATTTTGAATAATAAACTCACTGCTCACAAGTTGGATTTTGGCATTTTTGTTCACATGCTTCAGCTGAAAAGTGCTTTTCCCAAAGTAAGTTTAGCCAAGGCAATTTACAAAGTATCTGTTCTATTTTTATGGCTATTGCTCTGTTGTGTGGAACTGTGGTGTTGCAGTCATGCATGGGGTTCAGTTTAAGTGGAGTGCTGGCATTTTGCTCAGCATATAGGATGTAGTTCTGTGTGGGGCTGGCTACAGAAGCCTGGTGTGCTTGGGAGAGTCCAACAGTAATTATGAGGCAGTGGATATTTGCCTTTGGCACTTTCTCATTCTCTTTCAGATTTCTACCTAGTTTTTCCCTGACTTCTCTCTTTTTTTTTTTTTTTGAGACAGAGTCTCACTCTTTTGCCCGGGCTAGAATGAGTGCCATGGCGTCAGCCTAGCTCACAGCAACCTCAAACTCCTGGGCTCAAGCGATCCTTCTGCCTCAGCCTCCCGAGTAGCTGGGACTACAGG
>NW_012150385.1:2989056-2999292 GCF_000956105.1 Propithecus coquereli | reverse complement strand
TCATCTGACTTGTAACGATTCATCAGTAAATATTTACTGAACATCTGTTGTGTGCCTGGCACTGTTCTAGGTCCAGGGCTCAGCACTGAACAGACAAAGCTGTGTCCTCATGAAGCATTCATCTTAATGAGGGACATAGACAATAAGCAAGATAGATAAGTAAAATATACAATATGTTAATAAGTAAAGGAGGTTAGTGCTGTGTGTGGAAACTTGAAAATAAGTGAAGGAGGAACAGCAAAGCAAGGAGGGGATTAGAAAATGTCGGGGTTAATAAAATGTTGACATTTGAGATAGGTGTCCAGGGAAGGGCCTCTGAGATGATGGCTTTTGAGTAAAGAGCTTTTGAGAGTAAAGAGAGTAAAGATGGCTTTTGAGTGAAGAGAGTTAAGGGTCTAGCATGATGGTGTATAGAGGAGGGATCTCCCAGGTAGGGAGAACAGGAACAAAGTCCCCCTGTTTGCAAAGATGTCATTTTGGTTGGGTGAATTGAGGGGAATACTTGAGTAGGAGGTAGGGTCAGCGAGGTCAAGGGAGTGCCATATCAGATCAATACCACTTGCCTTGAAGGTAGAATAAAGACATTGGCATTTATTTGAGTAGGTGGAAAGTCATTGGAGGGTTAAAGAAGAGGAGTAGCATGATGCAGATTCCATTTTAAAATGAATTTTGGCTGAGTGCCATGACACTTGCCTGTAGTCCCAGCTATCTGGGAGGCTGAGGCAGGAGAATGGCTTGAGCCCAGGAGTTCAAAGCTGCAGTGAGTTGTGATCCCGCCACTGCACTCCAGCCTGGGTGACAGAGCAAGACCCCATGTTAAAAACAAAATCTAAAAAAATAACTTTGGCTGAAAATAGTGAAGTGGAACATGACAGAGCCAGGAAACCAGTTAGAAAGCCATTGCAGTGCTCGGATGGGAAGATGGTGGATTCTGTCAGGGTGTTGTTGGCAGTGGGCAAGGTGAGGAATAACTGGATTTTGAAGGTAGAACCAACAGTACTTGTTGATCTCTGCTAAGCATAATGTAATTTAGCAGTAGTTGGTGTTATCAGTTAGGATTGTATTCAGCTGCAAATAACAGAAAATGCTGCTGAATAACTTAAATAAGTAAGAGTTTATCAGAAGACAAAAATAAGTCTATTTGAAGAAGTTCAACAATAAGATCAGGGACACAGGATCTTTCTTACACTTAGCTTGCAAGCCCTTGTCCTCATTCTTTGGTAGAGTGCAGTGGCGTCATAATAGCTGACAGCAACCTCAAACTCCAGGGCTCAAGCGATCCTCCCACTTGAGCCTCCCAAATAGCTGGGATTACAGATGCGTACCACCATGCCCAACATATTTGTCCACTATTAACTACAAAATTCGGTCCCTGTGTTTAAATGAATTCATTTAAGTAGACTTTGGTATAATTATTTTAATAAGGAGAACCTCTTTTACTAATAAAATTCTCATTGTCTAGTATTATATAATGCTTCAATCTGCCTTTTTATTTATTTATTTATTTATTTATTTTTTGAGCCAGAGTCTCACTCTGTTGCCCGGGCTAGAGTGCCGTGGCGTCCTAGCTCACAGCAACCTCATACTCCTGGGCTCAAGCGATCCTACTGCCTCAGCCTCCTGAGTAGCTGGTACTACAGGCATGTGCCACCACACCCGGCCAATTTTTTTTTTTCTATATATTTTTAGCTGTCCAATTAATTTCTTTCTAGTTTTGGTAGAGACGGGGTCTTGCTCTTGCTCAGGCTGGTTTCGAACTCCTGAGCTCAAATGATCCGCCCGCATTGGCCTCCCAGAGTGCTAAGATTACAGGTGTGAGCCACCGTCCCCGGCCTGTCTTTGTATTTAAATTTAACACAGCATCACTGATTTTTCAGTATGTTCATAGATCTTTTCTTGTCTCTACCTGATAAGTAGTGGTGTCGGATGTTGCTGCTGAAAAAGACCATAAACTTAGACAAAGTGTTAAATCATTATAATGTGTGTGTGTGTATATGTGCTCAGCGTTAAACTAAGCGTGCTTTTCTAAACCATTGCTACTTTGAGAAGAAGTACGAAACATAATTCCAAATGAGTTGGTGTGTCCTTCCTTCTTAAAACAATCTTTCTGAAAAAGTCCTAATTGTCTAGGAATGCTCTCATGTGAGTGAGTACAGTACTTGGCAGAAGTTAGAGAACAGCTGATGAGTCAGCGCTCTGGACCCCGCCCTGCCCTTCAGCCCTGTTCCTGCAGGGGATGCATCCTCCAGATCTTGGTTCTGCTTGCTTCCTAGGATGTGTAGGCCTCCACTCAACCGGTGTGTGAATACTTCTGAGTACGGATAGCAAGACAAGACAAAGGAGTGTTTTCAAATTCTGTGGGCAGTCCAGGCCACCCCCCAACCTGGAATCCTGTTTTTTCATGCATAATCTTAAAATAATTCTAGAGATAAGAATTTAGATGATAGGGCTTGAATCACATTTTTAGAATTAATTCTTTAATAATTTATAAAATGTGATTCTAGTATGCTGTTGAGCAGTGGTCCCCAGCCTTTTTGGCACCAGGGACTGGTTTCGATGGAAGACAATTTTTCCAGAGATGGGGAGAGGGGGCGGGTGGGTAGTGGTGGTGAGGGAGCATGGTTTGGGGATGATTCAAGCATATTGCGTTTATTGTGCAGTCAACACCTCTCTGCTAATGATAATCTGTATTTGCAGCTGCTCCCCAGTGCTAGCATCACCACCTCAGCTCCACCTCAGATCACCAGGCATTAGGTTCTCATAAGGAGCGGCAGCCTAGATCCCTCGCATGCGCAGTTTACAGTAGGGTTGGTGCTCCTATGAGAACCCAGTGCTGCTGCTGATCTGACAGGAGGCAGAGCTTATGCAGTGATGGGGAGTGGCCGTAAATACAGATGAAGCTTCGCTTGCTCACCCACTGCTCATCTCCTGCTGTGTGGCCTGGTGCCTGACTGGCCACAGACTGGTACCGGTGGGTGGCCCAGGGGTTGAGGAGTGGGGATTGAAGCTATAGAGTCCTTGCTCTTTACAGGCCTCTCTTTACAATCGTGTGCCTGTGCAGATTGCCTCATTACACAATTTGAGGAGGCTGACTGGCCTTTATTTTAAATTTGAAGGTGAAGTTAAAATGACTACATTTACCAGAAGTAGTTGAAAAGCCAGAACTGTTCTTACCCTGTTTCTCCATTTCTTGCTCAGGGCAAGGCGGTTCCTTTTTCCGCCTTAATTTCCATACTTTTCAGGTAGAACAAGTCAGTTTGATTTATCAGTTCATCACCTACTTAAATTCCATGGGAGAGTGAAATAGTTACAGTTCTATTAATCTTCCAAGTTTGCTTATTAGACAAAACGAGATAGTAGGTGGTGTTTCAGACAGGGACCACAGAATGTATGAGAACTGAGTAGTGAAGATGCGTGACCAAAACCGCTGCGAGTTTTTTGAGTGGCCCTATTTCCCTGAAGGTTCGAGATTGTAGAGTGAGGATTGAGGTTGGAAAGGTAGCCTGGGGCCAAATTGGGCCTTGTTAAACCGGACTAGGAAGTTTTTGCTGTGGGGTAGTGGCTTACAGTATTTACCCATTGCCTTGCTGCCCTGTATCTTTCAGTAGGTAGTACTGAAGGATTTTGTTTTGCATTGTCCAATACTTTTGGTTAATGTTCTTTTCGTTGGGGTGTCTGAGAGTAAAGTCCTTCCCTTATACTTTAAAATGAGGGTATTCTTCAGTGTGATAAAGGAAGAGATACTTTTTACAGATTTTGGTTATATTTGCCTGCATTTTTTAAGCTGATATTTTGAGAGTTTGATTCTAACATAGGAAAACTGTATAGTTCTTACAATGTGTAATGTGTCAGATTACACACATGTTTAGCCATGTTAGAAATAACAGTGGATTTCAGAAAAATGGCATAAAATCAAAGTATTTTGGTAGCAAGTAGGTGGTTTGTTTTTATACTTCTCACACAAAATAGGTACTTAATAATTGTTTGAATTTTAATGGTAAGGCTAGCAACCATTGGTGACTTTATCTACCAGCAGAATTTTATGATTGTAGGGCTATCAATTGAGTGTTGAAAAGATTAGATTTAAATATATTATGCCAGAAATTTTCTTTCCTCAATAGGGTTTGGATTGCTGGGAAATGATTCTGCTTGAGGGAAGAGGAGAAACTTAAAATATGTAGCTGACCATGATGGAAGTATGCTATTGTCTTTTGATAGTACAGTTTTTTTTTGGTTTTTTTTTTTTTTTTGAGACAGGGTCTCACTGTGTCGCCCTCAGTAGAGTGCAGTGGTGTCGTCATAGCTCACTGCAACCTCAAACTCCTGGGTTCAAGGGTTCCTCCTGCCTCAGCCACCTGAGTAGCTGGGACTACAGATGCGTGCCACGATGCCTGGCTAGTTTTTCTATTTTTAGTAGAGACAGGTCTCGTTCTTGCCCAGGCTGGTCTTGAACTCCTGAACTCAAGCAATCCTCCCGCCTCGGCCTCCCAGAGTGCCAGGATTACAGGCGTGAGCCACTGTGCCCAGCCATGATAGTACAGTCTTGATAGTAAGAGTCATTGAAGGTTTGAAACACAGGGTTTGGGATTGATTGTCTTAATCACAGTCAGAGGGACTACTCAGTCCATAGAATTTGAGTTTAAGTACGTTTGGGTTGCTTCACAGTTGCTTTGTTTTATAAGCTTTACTGTTTCTACTTTTCTTTCATCTCTCTTGGTTTTAGAAACTCAAGTTTAAAGTAAGGGATCTTTATTGTTAATCTTCTGATTCCTACAAGACTGATTCAAGAACTTTTGAGTCAGTTTGTGTATTTAGTCTATTCTCCTTGCTGGGCTCTTTGTGGAACACCTGTGAAGTGTGGGTGTTGTGTTAAATTCTAGTGCTAGAGACGCGATGTGGTCCTTGCTCTAGGTTGCCTGTTGTCCCTGGGGAAGTAACTGAAGTAGCTGTTGTCAAAGGGTGTGTGCAGTGGAGATGCTGGCAGGCCCAGAGAAAGGCCATCATTGGTGAATAAGACAGGCTTCCCCCAAGGTGCTCAGAGGAGAAGCTAGACCGAAACAGACAACAGAATAACGTTTTACTTTGTTGGGTGAGATCGATATACGTCTTTAACACTTACAGTTGGAGCAACTTTGACTAAGTCTTGTGAAGTAAGTCCAAGGTGGCAGGCCTTGAGAACTGATGCCATATTATTTATTGCTAACTGTATTCTTTTGGTTTATCTCATATATGAGGAGAGCGACAAATGTTTTTAAAATTCATTTGTATCTATCACTTCTGAGAAGATAGATAAATGTTCCGTGGGTCTAGCCAGTTCTTTATCAGGCATGTGGGTAATTACTGTGAAGCTGCTGATTTTTTTTTTTTTTTTTTACTCTTTCTTGGTACCCCTGATGGCTCTACTGAGTGATATGCCCATTGGAATTCTACTTTTTAATTTTTAACCACAGAGATAATTGGCACAGATAATTGGTAGATTGATGTGCTACTTGTATCAATGCAAGAGGCTATTGAGGCTATCTTGTTATCCAGGGAGCATTTTATGCCTTATAAACTATTTTATTTTTTTAAGAGACAGGGTCATGCTCTGTCACCCACGCTAGAGTGCAGTGGTGCAGTCACGGGTCACTGTACCCTCAAACTCCTGGGTTCAAGTGATCCTCCTGCCTTAGCCTCTTGGGTAGCTAGGACTACAGGTGTGTGTCACAATGCCTGGCTAATTTTTTTGGTTTTAATTTTTTGTAGAGATAGGGGTCTTACTATGTTGCCCAGGCTGGTCTTGAACTTCTGGCCTCAAGGCCTCCCAAAGTGCTGAGATTATAGGCATGAGTCACCATGCCCCACCCATAAACTCTTTTTTTTTTTTTTTTTTTTGAGACAGAGTCTGGCTCTGTTGCTCTGGCTAGAGTGCTGTGGCGTCAGCCTAGCTCACAGCAACCTCCTGCCTCAGCCTCCCGAGTAGCTGGGACTACAGGCATGTGCCACCATGCCCGCTATTTTTTCTATATATATATTTTTAGTTGTCCAGATAATTTCTTTCTATTTTTACTAGAGACGGGGTCTCACTCTTGCTCAGGCTGGTCTGGAACTCCTGACCTTGAACGATCCACCCGTCTCGGCCTCCCAGAGTGCTAGGATTACAGGCGTGAGCCACCGCGCCTGGCCCCATAAACTCTTGTAACAGTCTGAAGGACCCTGGGAATCATCTGGAGGCAGACTCCACAGTCATGAAGGTTCTGCTTAGATTCTGACATTGCTGAAAATGTCAGATCATGAATATTTCTATCTGACCATCATTAAGTTGTGAGGTCCACTTAGTTGAGTGTTTGTCAACCTGTTTTTCTTTAGCACTCCTGCTCTGGAGTTTTTTTAGATACGAGTTTAACAGACTGTAACATTAAGGGGCTACTGCCTGTATGGCTAGGAGACTGCATGTATAAATTCAGTTCATTTAAGGACTTGAACAGATTTTCACTTTGGAAATCAAAGGGTAGTAGGCAGGTCAATTAGTTCGCTTCCTAAAATGGTCAGTGTTCTTTAATTCCTTAGTGGCTATCTTAAACTTGTTAAAATCTACACTGCTGTAACAGAGACTTTAATATAGTGGTTTAAAGAGGAGAGCATTTTCATTCTCATTGCACTTCCTGTTTTTAAATTGAGATATAATTTACACATAGCAAAATGTACCCTTGTTAGTGTACAGTTCTGTGAGTTCTAACAAATACATAAATCAAGATTTACAGCAGTTCTATCACCCCCCAAAATTTCCCATACCTTTTTACTGTCAACTGCCCCCACTTCCTGCCTCTGGAAATTACGTGCTAGTTTTCCGTTCTTGCAGTTTTGTCTGTTCCAGAGTGTTGTATAAATGGCATTATCCAGGGTAGTATTTTGAGTCTTACTTCCCCAAACACAGTGCATTGGGATCATCCTTGTGTCTGTTGTCGGTGGCTTGTTCCTTCTTCACTGCCACGTGGTACTGTGTTGTCTGGCTATAGTACTTTGTTTATCATCAACCAGGTGAAGGACCTTTGGGTTGTTTCCATCATAGCACTTTTGAAATGAGTGGCTCTTGAGGATGGTAGGTCTGGGGGTCGGTGCTTCTTAGATCATTTAGGGACCCCTGATCCTTCCATCTTGTTGCTCTGCTGTCTTCTTATTTTCTTCATCTGTATAATCAAAATCTGGATGTTAGGCATGTTTATTCCAATTGGAAGGAAGTAAAAGGGGAGATACCCAGGGCAAGCAAATGAGGCAGAAGTTCCATATTGTTCCCATGTCATCTGTGAGAACTAAGTCATGTGTGTCTATAGCTAGCTACAAGGAGGCTAGGCATTGTAACTTCTAACTGGAAGGCCAGGTATCCAAGAAGCAAAGAATGGAGTTTTGGTGAATGATTAGCAGTCTGAAATAGAACATGTCAGAATAAGTCCCTTTTAGGAAACAAATGAATGGGAAACATTCAGTGGTCCATAGTAATAATAGACTCTTTACTGGGCAGCATTTGGGAAGCCCCCTCCCCACCGTTTGCCATGGTATAGGCTTCTCATTCAGGCCTGGTTCTTTTCTCTGATTGGAACGCCTGTCTATGCTCAACTCTTGACTCCACCCTTTGCAGGGTCTTCTTGCCTGTTTTCTTCCTGGCCACATCTGAGGTGCCTTTTGGGGAGGGTATGCCCTCAGTGGATTTGCACAATTTTAATAGCCTATGCCTTCGAGTGCACTTTTAGGAGCCCGAGGATTGCATTAGGGATTAAATAGTCACAGGTATTTGTAGTCTAGATTTTTTGTTTCTTTGGTAATAGGATTACCTCAAAAACTTTAGTCTTTTGGTTTAGTTGTTTCTAGTTAGTACCGTGTTTTAGATCATCTTTCTCTACTTTATTTTGATAGGGCCACGCTTGAAAACATCTGAAGCCACAGATTTTGGTGGGAAGGAGGCACCTTTAGTCTGATCTTCACTAGGCTGTTTATGCCCTTCTGCTGGGCTGAGAAATCTTTTTTTCTTCTTCTTCTTCTTTTTTTTTTTTTTTTGTGAGATAGGGTCTCTCTCTGTTGTCCAGGCTGGAGTGCAGTGGTGTGATCCTAGCTCATTGCAGCCTTGAACACCTGGGCTCAAGTGATCCTCTTGCCTCAGCCACCTGAGTAGCTAGGACTACAGGTGTGTGCCACCATGCCTGGCAAATTTTAAAAATTTTTTTTAGAGCCGGGGTCTCGCTGTATTGCCCAGGCTGGTCTGGAACTTCCACCTCGGCCTCCCCAAGTGCTGGGATTACAGGTGTGAGCCACTGCACACGGACTAGTAGGGGTGTTTTTGAACTTATTCACCCTGCTTCCAATTCTATTTTTTTTTTTTTTTGAGACAGAGTCTTGCTCTGTCAACCTGGTTGGAGTGCAGTGGCATCATCATAGCTCACTGCAACCTCAAACTCCTGGGCTCAAGTGACCCTCCTGCCTCAGCCTCCTGAGTAGCTGGGACTGCAGGTGCACACCACCACGCCCAGCTGGTTTTTCTGTTTTTTGTAGAGATGGGGGTCTTACTGTTGCTCAGGCAAGACCTCCTGGTCTCAAGCAATCATCCTGCCTGGGCCTCCCAAAGTGCTGGGATTAAAGGTGTGAGCCACTGTGCCTGGCGGAGAAATCTTAATAGGTTTATTCCCAGCTGTTTGGGGATATAGAAACGGTTTGTTTATTTTTGTTTATGCCTTATTGAGGTCTGTATGGTATGGTATTGTTTATGCCTTATCGAGGTCAATATGGTGTGTTAACTACAGTCAATTAACAATGTGATTTTGAGAAATAGTGGCAGCTTGGCATTTAGAGTAGATATTATATTATTGTGTTGTATTGAATTGGATTTCCCATCCATTGTAATCCATGCTATCATCTTCTGTACTGCTGAGAAAGAAAAAAAGTTGCTAATTAAACTATGACATGCCATTGGTTGTAAGATGCATTCCAGTTTCAGTGATGTTAACATGTGAAAAAAATGTGAAATCGAATGTGAATTGTTGAAATACCAGGTAGATTTAAAGCCAGAGGACCTAGGTTTAAATGCTGGCTGTGTTACTTTTTGTCTGTGAGATCTTGGGCAGGTCACTGTTGGCACTTTAGTTTCTTCTCTCTAAAGGAGAAAAATAAGCTGCTTTAGTGACATCACTTGATTCTTCTGTGGAACAGTGTAGTCAGAAAGCCTGTGGTTTAGCTCCTCTCTGCCTCCCTGTCCTGATCCCAGCCCTGTCCCCAGCATGAGTGCAATGGTTTATTCAGAGTACTCAGAAAGTACTAATCGAATGGATGAATGATGTGTAGAAGTTGGATAATTCAACACATGCTCATTTTCTTTCCTTCTCCTTTTTTATTTTTAGAAAGAAAGAACTTTCAGCCACCAAGAAAGACCGTGTGAATCATTGTCTGACAATATGTGAAAACATAGTGGCACAGTCTCTCAGGTAATTGCATTTTGAACTTTCTAGAAAAAATAAAAGCTTTATATTTTCAATCTTAATGGGCTGGACTAGTCTCTGTATCCCAGTTGACTGAAAACCTTTAAGAAATCCATTTGAAATGAGGACCCTTTTCTCATATTTCTGGGATCAAGGATATCCAGACACTATAATGAATAATGTTTCCTTTTTATAAACTTTTGTGCAATTATTGTTACCATTAGGATAATTGAACAGCATGTTTATATTTAATTAGCACCCTCGATAACTATAATTATTTAAAAATCATCTTTGGTTTGATATTTTTGCATTTAGTGCAATAGTTGGAACAGCTTGAGACTGTCCAATTTATCATCTCATTTATTTGCTTTTCTTTGGCAGTTTGCTGCTGTCGGTTTGTCCCTGTCTTGGGGCCTGAGCTCCCGGTGATGGCTGCTGCCTGCTCATCTGTGCTTTGGGATTAGTGGGGTCATGGGCAGTTGGCTGTAGGTCGATTTCCTTTGCTTGATCTTTCTTAGTGGGGTGAACTAGTAGCATTTTTTTTTAGTGACTGAGTCTTGCTCTGTCACTCAGGCTGGAGTACAGTGACACGATTATAGCTCACTGCAGCCTTGAACTCCTGGACTCAAACAATCCTCCTACCTCAGTCTCCCAAGTAACTGGGACTACAGGCACACACCACCACACTCTGCTAACTTTAAGAAATTTTTTTTTTTTTTTTTAGAGATAGGGTCTCACTGTGTTGCCCAGGCTGGTCTCAAACTCCTGGGTTTTTTTTTTTTTTTTTTTT
>NW_012150385.1:2986596-2988553 GCF_000956105.1 Propithecus coquereli | reverse complement strand
GTCAATATTTTAGGCCTGTTTGCCATGGCTGAGTAGGAGACATATGCATTCTATCATTTCTGCATTCTCTTACCTAGATGGGCATGTGTGAAATACTTTCCTTGCTTTTCTTTCCCTTGGAATGAATGATTCATGTTATTTTCCTGCTAGAAGCTGGAAAGAGCTCTCTATAATCTATTAGAGAAAACTTTGAGAAAAATAATCTTAAGTGTTCAATTCAGTACCTTCATAATGTGCAACCATCACTGCCATCCACCCTCAGAACTCTTGTTATCTGTCTAAACTGAAACTCTGTCCCCATTAAACAATAACTCTCCATTCCTATCTCTCCCCAGCCCTGGCACCCAGCATTCTACTTTTCATCTCTATGAGTTTGACTACTCTAGGGACCTCATATAAGTGGAATCCTACACCATAATATCTTTTTGGCAATCTGCTTATTTTTAATGCTATCTTGCATTTGTGTTTTATACTTTGAAAGTGATTTTACATATATCATTTCATTTTAGTTTAACTCATTTCCATAATTTGTGAAATATGGTAGATGATTCTATTTTTATCTAATTCATGGAAATGTTGCACTTTGGGAGATCAAGGTGGGAGGATTGCTTGAGGCCAGGAGTTCGAGACCAGCCTAAGCAAGAGTAAGACCCCGTCTCTACTAAAAGTAGAAAAATCAGCTGAGCATGGTGGTGTGCACCTGTAGTCCCAGCTACTTGGGAGGCTGAGGCAGGAGGATCACTTGATCCCAGGAGTTTGAGGTTGCAGTGAGCTATGATGAGGCCACTGCACTGTAGTCCAGGCAACAGAGCAAGGCCCTGTCTCAAAAAAAAAAAAAAAAAAAGTGGGAAGGAAATGAAATAACAAATGAGCATATGTCTTGAAAATAAAAATAGATTTCCAAGTTAGTGTGCTGTTGTAGAAAGCAACACTATAATAACAGTAGAAAAGTAGAAAAAAGAGTTTGAGTTCCATTTCCACTATCTATATAAGCTGAGTGACTTAGGTAACTTTTTTTGTGATTGTTTGTTTTTGGAGACAGAGTCTCCTGTTGGCCTGAGGTAGAATGCAGTGGCATCATTGTAGTGCACTGCAACCTCCAACTCTTTGGCTCAAGCGATCCTCCCACCTCGGCCTCCCAAGTAGTTGGGACCACAGGTGCACGCCACCATGCCTGGCTAATTTTTACTGGTTTTAGTAGGGACGGGGTCTCGATCTTGCTCAGGTTGGTCTCCAACTCCTGAGCTCAAGCAGTCCTCCCGCATTGGCCTGACTTTAGGTAAATTTTAACGTCTTTTAGCCTCTGTTGCCTCATTTATGATGTGTAACCTCTACTTACAGAGTTCTCATGGGGATCAGATGGTACATGTAAAACACTGTGAAACAGTAACTGCATAGATGTGTTCATTAGTTACTCAGGGTGGGGAGTACATTCCACTGTGATGCACATTGTCTAAAGCTATAAATTACCGTTACTTTTGTGTGAAATGACTTTAAATACTTGGCAAATATTTGGTGCCCTATGGCTATAGCACAGCTTTGTTCATCTGATCTCCACCATCCAGGTCTCTCTGAAAGTTTATAGATCCAGAAAATTAGATTGCTTCCAGTCTCAGTGCTTCATGCTTTATTCTTGTCATTTTGTTTTTTGAGAATTCTCGATGGACTTTATGGAATGTTGGCTCACATTCACATATTAGTAAAGTATGTTGAGATACCTAAGATTTATTTGTGGTTCTGTTTGCCATATTAAACCAAAATAATAGCTGTTAATAGTTTTCACATTTGTCTCTTCTGTTTTTATGGAGTAATGATGAGAGTTCATTGTACTTCTTGTTCTGCAAAGGGGAATGTTAATAGGATGTGTTTTGGAGCCCAAAAGGTTGTCCTTGGTCTCATCAGATCAAGAACAAATTTGTTTTAGGATAATCTCCATACTTTGCCAGGATTCCAGAGT
>NW_012150385.1:2981518-2985190 GCF_000956105.1 Propithecus coquereli | reverse complement strand
TGTCATCATAGCTCACTGCAGCCTCGAACTCTTGGGCTTAAGCGATCCTCCTGCCTCATCCTCCCAAGTAGCTAGGATTACAGGAATGTGCCACCACATTTGGCTAATATTTTTTCTTAAATGATTTTTGTAGAGACAGGGTCTCACCATGTTGCCCAGGCTGGTCTCAAACTCCTGGCCTCAAGCGATCCTCCCACCTTGGCCTCCCAAAGTGCTGGCATTACAGGTGTGAGCCACTGCACCCGGCCTAGTAGGGGTGTTTTTGAACTTATTCCCCTGCAAGAACAAGTACATAAATGTTGTAAAGAAAATCTTGAAATCTTCAGTAATATGGTTAGACCTGGTGTGTGTGACATTAAAATAGTGGTTGGACATTAAAGCAGGTATAGAATAGAAAGTTAGAAAAGTGTATGTGTGTATCTGTTTGAATTTGTGATAAAGATAACATATTTGTGTTAGTAGGGAAATGCATAATTTGGGAGAATTTTATGTCTCTACCTCACATTGCAAACAAATATAAACTTCAGATTAATTACCTAAATGTGAAAAAATGAAATAATTTCTTCAGAAAGAAAATTTAATCTTAGACTGAGGAAGGCTAACACTATAAAGGCAACAATTGTTTTGACTGGTATATACGTCAATATGTCAAAATCCACCTTAAACAAAATCAAAAGTACATTCAACTTGGGAGAAGTATTGACAGCATGTGTATCAAAGGTTTAATAGCCTATGTAAACAGTAATTATAAATTAATAAGAAAAAGACTGTCATCCTAATAGGAAAATAGACAAAAGAACAAATAGGTAGTTCAGAAAAGAAGAAATATGACTGGGCCAATAACCGTAATAGCTAACTAACACTTATTTTGTGCTTCCTTTGGAAAAATGTTCAGATTTACTAGTTATGGACTGAATGTTTGTGTCTCCCCCATATGTTGAAACCCTTACCCCCAAAATGATGATATTTGGAGATGGAGACTTTTGGAGGTTGGGTATTTTCTCTGATACCAACCAGTTCCTCAACTCTCTGACGCCAACTGGGTATCCAACAAATCAATTCAATTTTGACTCTGTCTTCCTGGAGTTAATGTCAGATCCCACAAGTTAAAGGACTCAGCCCCACAAGACCACCCTCACTTCAGACACCAGTCACAAGTCCCAGGAGGCCACTGTACTTCTGACCAGTCAGCTGTAAATCAGGGGTTCGTATAACTGCCCTTCTCAGGTTTGATAACTTACTAGAATGGCTCACAGAACTCAGGAAAATAGTTTACTTAGGTTTACTGGTTTATTATTATTATTATTTTTTTTTTTTTGAGACGGAGTCTCACTGTGTTGCCCAGGCTAGAGTGCCGTGGCGTCATCCTAGCTCACAGCAACCTCAAACTCCTGGGCTCAAGCGATCCTCCTGCCTCAGCCTCCCGAGTAGCTGGGACTACAGGCATGCGCCACCATGCCTGGCTAATTTTTTCTATATATTTTTAGTTGTCTGATTAATTTCTTTCTATTTTTAGTAGAGACGGGGTCTCGCTCTTGCTCAGGCTGGTCTCGAACTCCTGAGCTCAAACAATCAACCCGCCTCGGCCTCTCAGAGTGCTAGGATTACATGCGTGAGCCACCGTGCCCAGCCTACTGGTTTATTATTAATATAAAGAATCTGACTCAGGAACAGCCAAACAGAGGGACGCATAGGGCAAGATATGGGGGAAGGGAGCTTGAAGCTTCCATGCCCTCTTTGGTGTGCCACCCTCCCAGCACCTCAGTGTGTTCACCAACCTGGGTAGTCATCAAATCTTATTTAAGGGCCCTCACCAGCAGGCAGATCTGCCAGCACCTTGTTCTTAGACTTCCAGCCTTCAGAACTGTGAGAAGTAAATATATGTTATTTAAGCCACCCAGTTTATTGTTTGTTGCTATAGCAACCCAAGCTGATTAAGACACTAGTCATCCGTAGACTCAGACTAAAACAAAAATAAGAACATTTTTTGCCTGTCAAATTGGCAAACATTAAAAATACTCAGATTTTTATCAGTGGTGATACAACCTTTTTAGAGGGCAGTTTGGCAAAATATAAACTTTAGGCTATCATCTGTGTTTGATTTAGCAATTTCACTTCTAGGCATTTACCCTTAGGAAAGTATGTAATGATGTTGGTACAGTGTTATTCATCCCATTAGAAAATTAAAAATAATCTTAATGACCTTAATGACCAATAGAGGAATTGAAAAATTAAGATACATTTATACAAGGGAATTTTAGTTATTATAACATTAATAGATATTTATGTTTGTGACTGACTGGAAAAGATATTAACAATGTGTTAAAACATTAAGTTAAAAAAATCATGGAAGATTTTTGCTTCTGCCTAAGTTAAGAGTAACAAGGATTGCGTTTATCTTCTTGCCTAAAACAGTTGAAAGTGGCTGAAATATATGTCAGAATGGTTTTCAAAGCATTGGGCATCAGGAAAGGAAGAATATTTGTCCTGGGGAAGATGGAAAATGAATGTGGTGAGCTCTACAGTTTCCTCAAATTACTGCCTGGAAGGAGTTTCCGGGCCATAACATGAGGAAGAACTGAGGGGAAACTGAGGCCACGCTGGTGGTTTGCTGGGGCTAAGAAGACAGAGCTGGTGGTCCGGAGAGGCCAAGGTGGCTAGAGCCCATACAGAAGAATACATGGAGGAAAGAGCCACACGGGGTCCCCTGAATTGTTGAGCTGAGTGTTGATGAACACATGCCTGTGAGGAAATGACCCACGGCTGGAGACAGAATCACCTGAAAGGATTAGGCGGAACAATTGCTGAAACTCACACAGAGCCAGGGAGTTTCTAATCTCACCAGTCAGAATGAAAACCTCAACTCTCATGGAGTGGGTACTGGGGTTGTTGCTCTGATCCTGCCTAACAAAGCTTAAAAGCAAAACCCAGTGTGATCAAATTCTTTCAAAGTAACTTAATTACATCCCACAGCAGAGTTCAAGAGTATTTTTTAGGAATACAGAAGTATATAGCATCCAACAAGGTAAAAGTCACAAGGTCTGGCATGCAGTTAAAAATTACTAGGAATGCAAAGAAATGGGAAAATATAATGAGAAAAATCAGTCAGTTTGAGCTGACTCACAAATTACACAGATGGTAAAGTAGTACACAAAAACATTAAAACAGTTATTGTAACTGTATTTCATGTATTTAAGGAGGTAGAGAAAACATTGAATATGTTGAGTAGAGACAAAAACGTAAAGACCAAATTGAACGAAAGTAAGAGTGACAGCAGACTTCTTGTCAGAGACAGTGTCTGCCAGATGTCACTGGAGCATCATCTGTAAGATATTGAGAGGAAAAAAACCCCTAGAATTCTATACCCAGTAAAATCTCTCTCACATACAAAGGTGAAATACAGACTTTTTCTGACATACAAAAGCAGAAATAATTTATGTCCAGCACGTGACTACTATAAGGAATTTTAGAGAAAGTATTTCAGGCAGAAGGAAAATGATACCAAATGAAATCTGGATCTACATAAAAGGTTGAAGAGCAACAGAAATGGTGACTACAGTGGTAAATATAAAAGACTCCCCTTCTTATTTTTAATCTCTTTAAAAGAGGCTAATTTAAGCCAGGTGCATTGACTCATGCCTGTAATCCCAGCACTTCGGGAGGCCAAGGTGG
>NW_012150385.1:2979118-2981126 GCF_000956105.1 Propithecus coquereli | reverse complement strand
TATAAGCTGTAGAAGTAAAATGTATGACAATAATAGCATAAAGTCTGGAAGAGCAGAAATTAAAATATACTTGTGCTAGGCAGAATAATTCCTCTCTACCAAAAAGATACCAGGTCCTAATCCCTAGAACCTGTAAATGTTACTTTATGAGGAAAAGGGTCTTGAGATGGGGAGATTATCCTGGATTATCAGGGTGGGCCCTAAATGCAATCATATGGATCCTTAAGAAGTGGAGGCAGAGGAGATTTACACACCAGAGAAGGCCATGTGAAGATGGAACAGAGATTTGAAGGTGCTGGCTTTGAAGATTGGAGTGATGTGGCCACAAGCCACTGAACGAGGCAGCCACCAAAGCTGGAAGAGGCAAGGAACGATTCTGGAGCCTCCGGAGGAGGGAATGTGGTGCTGCCAGTACCTTGGTTTTGGCTCAATGGTACTGATTTTGGACTCTGGCCTCCAAAATGGTGGAATAATAAATATCTGTTGTTATTATTTAAAAATAATTTTTTTTTGAGACAGAGTTTCGCTCTGTTGCCCTGGCTAGAGTGCCATGGCGTCATGGCTCACAGCAACCTCAAACTTCTGGGCTCAAACGATCCTTCTGCCCTCAGCCTTCTGAGTAGCTGGGACTACAGGTGTGCACCATGATGCCCAGCTCATTTTTCTATTTTAGTAGAGATGGGGTCTTGCTCTTGCTCAAGCTCATCTTGCTCAAGCTCTGAGCTCAAGCAATCCTCCCACCTCAGCCTCCCAGTGCTAGGATTACAGGTGTGAGCTACCACACCCAGCCAATTTCTGTTTTAAACAACCCAGTTTGTAGCAATTTGTTACAGGAGCCACAAGAAAGTAATACAATACTGTCATTAGTTTCTTATGCTCTGTCTGAAGTGGTATAATATCACTAAGGTAGATTGGGATACAGATATAGACTATAATCAATAAAGCAACAGCTAAAGGCACAAGGAGTTATAGCTAATGCACCAAAAAAGGAAATAAAATGGAATTATAAAAATACCCAATCTAAAAGAAGCCAGAAGTAGGGGGAAAGTCAAATGAAGAGCATATGGGACAAAAGAGAAAGGAAGGGCCTAATGGCAGATTTAAACTTAGGTATGTCAAGAGCAGCATTCGATGTAAAAGGCAGGGAGTTTTCATATTGAATGGAAAAGTAAGACCTGGTATATGCTGCCCACAAGAAATTCATTTTAAATATAAAGAGGCAAAAATAGGTTAAAAGAAAAAGAATGGAAGAAGGTTCATGCCAACAAGAGTTAGATGAAAGCTAGACTGGCTGTATAAATACAGAGAAAGTGGATTTCAGCGCAAAGGCTATTACCAGGGATAAGAAGATCATTTCATAACGATGAAGGAGATCAGCTCCTCAGGTGGGCATAGCATCCTTAAATATTTATGCACCTGACTTCAGAGCTTCTAAAATACACGAAGTAAAATCTGACAGAACTTCAAGTAGAAAGAGATAGTTATAGTCCAAGATTTCAAAAGACCCTCTCAATGATTTGTAGAACACATATGCGTAATATCTGGATCTAGCAGTCGAACAATGCTATCCACCAGTGTGATCTGATTGACATTTATGGAACACTCCACCCAGCACCATCAGAAGACACACTCTTCTTAAGTGCTCAGAGAATGTCTGCCAAGGTAGATCAGATGCTGGTCCATAAAACAAGTTTCTAAAAAGATTCAAATCATATGAAGTATGTTTTCTGATCTCAATATCTTTTTTTTTTTTTGGAGACAGAGTCTCTCATTCTGTCACCCGTCTAGAGTGCAGCAGTGTCATCATAATTCATTGCAACCTCAAACTCCTGGGCTCAAGCAATCCTCCTGTCTCAGCCTCCCAAGTAGCTAGGACTACAGGTGTGCACCACGACGCTGCCCAGCTCATTTTTCTATTTTTAGTAGAGACGGGGTATTGCTCTTGCTCAGGCTGGTCTTGAACTGCTGAGCTCAAGTAATCCTCCCACCTTGGCCTCCCAGAATGCTA
>NW_012150385.1:2974170-2978757 GCF_000956105.1 Propithecus coquereli | reverse complement strand
ATGGATCTTTGAGAACATTAATAAATTGATAAGACTGATAGGAAAAAAAGAATGAAGTCACAGCTTATAAATATCAGGAATGAGGGTGATGACGTTGGTATAGATTTTATAGATATTAAAAAGATTATATGGGAATAGTATGAACAGCTTTATGCTAGTAAATTCGACAACTTAGATGAAATGGATAAGTTCCCAGAAAAACAGAAACCACCAGAACTCTCTCAAGAAGAAATGGATGACCTGATTATCCCTATATCTATTTAATTAAATTTAAATTTAAAAGTCTATTTGATTTAGTTACTGGAGAGCTTTTAAGTATGGTTGGAATTGGTATATGAACTTACTTTTCAACTGAATTTTGTGAGGTCTAACAGCTAAAGTATTTCTGATGAAAGTTTTGTGTGCGAATTGAGATGTGCTATTAAAAATATTGTTATATATCTCAGTAATTTCTTCATGTTAATTATATGTAGAAATATTTTTGAAATATTGGGTTAAATGATATATTATTAAAATCTTGCATGTTTCTTTTTAATTTTGATGTGTTGACTAGGAAATATAAAATTACACATTAGCTCACATTATCTTTCTGTTGAATGGTAGTGCTTTGGAGCACAGTGTTTGCGTGCCGTTCTAGCAGTTCAGAGGCCTTTCCTCCTTAGTTCTTTATTTCTGGCTGTATTCTACTTAGAGAAGGTCTGAAATGTTGCTAAGTGGCAAATTTTGTTTCTTGCTTTTATGAGTTTGTTAATCATTGTTGATGCAGTCTTTTGCTGTCTCTTAGGCTCATGGCTGTCTTCTGACTTGATGGGAATTATTTCCTAGAAACAAAGAGGAATGGGGACTCCGTTTCAGAGTGCTTTAGATTGAGATCATGAAACAGCAATCTGATTTTGATGTTTCAAAAATAGCACATCCCCTGTATTACTGGGATTTGCTATTCTTGGGATTACCTCAAGAACATCCCTTGTATTACTGGTTTGTGACGCTTAGAATGCCGTGGAATCAGTTTCACGTTCCCGGCCCATCAGTTTATCTCTTCCTTGGCTGTGTTTAGCCAGTTGGATCATGACAGCCTAAACAGGCTCTCTCATTAAACATTTTAAAATAATTTACAAACAGTACACAGACTCCAGTTTTTATGACACTGCGGTAGTCTATCTAGGGCAACAAAAGCAATCTGACCATGATCATGTAGCATCTTAGGGTGAAATATGGTTATACTTTAGGACACATCGAAAGCAAGATTAAAAAGGAATAAAAGATATGTTGTTATAGTAGTTTTCAAGGTTCTAAGAATATTGTTAAGTAAAAGTAACCTTTTGGCAGAAAGTAGTTGCCTGTCTGGGATTGAAGTATCTGAAGCAGCGTCTTTAACTTTTAAAAAGTTTCTAAACTAAAACTTGAAAAATTGAGATTTGTCTTGCCAATACAATCTCTTCTTTTTTGTTAATAAACTTTGTTTTGGTATAGTTTTAGATTTATAGAATACATGCAAAGGTAGTATAGAGAGTTCTCATATACTCCTCGTCCAGTTACCCCCATCATGAGCATCTTACATTAGAGCAGTAAATTCTTACAATTAATGAATCCATATTAATACACTATTAACTAAAGTCTACGCTTCACTCAGGTTTTCTTAATTTTATGTAAGTCCTTTTTCTGTTCTAGAACCCCATCCAGAATACCAGATGCCTCATTACATTTTGTCATCATGTCACCTTAGGCTCCTTTTGACAGTTTCTCTTCTTTTTTCACTTAGAAATTCTCCAGAATTTCAGAAACTTCTGGGCATCGCTATGGAACTGTTTCTGCTGTGCAGTGATGATGCAGAGTCAGATGTCAGGATGGTGGCTGATGAGTGCCTCAACAAAGTTATAAAAGTAAGAACCCTGTAGACGTTGTTCTCCTCGGAGCTGTAATCGTTATAAGCTAAGAAGAAGCCATCGTTTAGCAGCCTTCTGTTTTGAGCAGCAGTTTTTTAGGATGTCTACTCTTCTTTCATTTCTGGTGTGTGGTATTTGGAGGTGCTCTGGTATCTGCCCCGTGCTTGCCATACCTGCTGCAGGAGGAACTGTGCTTACCCTGCACTTACACAGTGCATACATAAGTCAGTGAAGGGCACAATGGTGGCCACTGGGTGCTCCTGGGAAAAATGTCACAGGCACCAACTTTTGTTTGGGCATAGCACAAAGAAACATAGAAGCCCTGGGAAAGGGGGATGTGTAGACAGTGATAGGTGAGGTGAGGAGGAGAGATAGGGACAACTGTTCTGTTTTGTTCTTGCTTCTTTTTTTGAGAGGGAGTCTAGCTCTTTCGCCCCAGCTAGAGTGCAGTAGCATCATCATAGCTCACAGCAGCCTCAAACTCCTGGGCTTAAGCAATCCTCCTACCTCCACCTCCCAAGTAGCTGGGACTACAGGTGCGTGCCACCACACCTGGCTAATTTTTCTATTTTTATCTATTTTTGTTAGAGATGGGGTCTCACTCTTGCTCAGGCTGGTCTTGAACTCCTGAGCTCAAGCGATCCTCCCGCCTTGGCCTCCCAGAGTGCTAGGATTACAGACATGAGCCACTGTGCCCGGCCTTGTTCTTGCTTCTTGATACAGTTTGTGCCAAGATCACCATAGCACTTTACTGTTCTTCTGCCACAGAAGAGTAAAGTCCTTCTTCTATTCACTAATTCTTGATATATTGTAAAACTGTTCTTATTTTAATCATTTTGCCCTTCTCCTAGCGTGAGTCCCCACTCCATCCTAATCACCTTCCTTTACACCACCTTTGAGTTTGTGAGTGGGCCTTTTGAATTGAGTATTCAGATTTAAATATTGTTCCTACTGCAGGCTGACCAGACTGAAGAAGTTTCTCTGATATAGTTCTTGACGCTTTCTCCAAAAACAATGTGTTTTTTTTTTTTTTTTTAGAGACAGGGTCTTGATCTGTCACCCAGGCTGGAGTGCAGTGACATGATCATAGCGCAGCCTCCAACTCCTGGCCTCAGGCGATCTTCCCCCATTAGCCTCCCAAAATGCTGGGACTACAGGTGTAAGCCACCGTGCCCAGCCTGTCCTTAGGATCTTGAAGATCAAAACTGTCCTTTGGTCTCTTCCCAAGATCTTTCTTTTGCAGAATGGTCAAATTTTACATTGGCCAAGAAATTATCCTTTCTTTTCCTCCGTGGGTCCAACCTTCCTCAGGAAGGTGGTCACTCCTTTCATTCCCGTGTTTCAGGAGATTAAGGCATCACTGCCAGGCACATAGAGCAGGCATAGGTTTTAGAGTGAGAGAACTTAAAAGTTCTTCAGTAACTAAATCAAATAGACTTTTAAAGGGATAGGTAGCATTTATTGCAGTTTTACAATATATTGATATCTTGCCTCTGCCACTTACTAACTGAGTAACTTTGGGAAATGTATTTAATTTCTATGAGCCTTGGTTTCTTTCACTAAAATGAGATCAGAATTTTTGTGGTGTGTATGTGAGTGTGTGTCTGTGTATGTGTGAGGATCAAATGCACTAATTGCCACATACTGGATCCTCAAAGTGGTAAGAGGTAGTCTTTTTTTTTTTTTTTTTAAGAGACAGGGTCTTGCTTTGTTGCTCAGGCTGGAGTACAGTGGTGAGATCATAACTCACCTCTGTCCTCCAACTCTTAGACTCTTGGGCTCAAATGATCCTCTTGCCTTAGCCTCCCAGGTAGCTAGGAGGACTATGGGCATGTGCCACCATACCTGGCTTTGTAAAATTTTTAAATTTTTTTGTAGATACAGGGTCTCACTATGTTGCCAGGCTGGTCTGGAACTTCCGCTTCGGCCTCCCTAAGTGCTGTGATTACAGGTGTGAGCCACTGAGCCTGGACAGTATTCTTATTAATAATGAAATTCTTATACTCTTAGCCGGCAAGATTGGTGACATGGCACAGGAGAGCACCAGCTGCTTCCCATTTTCTGTCATATGGATTCTGTGGTATCCTCTTGTCCTGGTAATCTTTCCCATCTAGCTAGCACATTGTTTCTTGGCTAGCCATGCTTTCTATGGTCAGGACACTGGCTTCTCTGGCACCACAGGATTCTAGCGCTCTCTGCTGGGAGCAGCCTTTGGGACTCCCTCTGTCATCTCTATAGTAGTCACCACATCTTCTCCCTCTGCTTGCACCTCATGCTTGTGTTTGTATGTTGCCTCCCAGGATCATGTAATGGCCAGTGTCAGTTTCGCCTTGTTCCTAGTGCCTGGTGGTCGTTGGTGACACTTGGCATGTGGATGGCGTCCCCATCGTATTTGTAGAGGCCTACTTTAGTTAAGCTTGCTTCTTAAATATCTTTGCTTGCTTCTGTTATTCTCACTGGCAGGCCCAGGCTGGGCTTTTTCTGATATTTTAATTCTTGATCTTTGATCTTCGGAGTCAGACAACCTATAAAGAGGGCTACCACAGCTGCCTTGGTTCATGGCAAGTGGAGGATTAAGAAGGGCAGAGAGAACAATATGACCAAAACAGCTCTGCTCTTGGTCATTTTACATGAGAGTATCGTTCCATTTTTAAGCCTGTGTTCTTTTTTTTTTTTTTTTTTTGAGACAGAGTCTCACTCT
>NW_012150385.1:2939957-2974065 GCF_000956105.1 Propithecus coquereli | reverse complement strand
AGCGATCCTCCTGCCTCAGCCTTCCGAGTAGCTGGGACTACAGGCATGCGCCATCACTCCCAGCTAATTTTTTCTATTTTTAGTAGAGACGGGGTCTTGGTCTTGCTCAAGCTGGTGTCAAACCCCTGCCCTCAGGTAATCCTCCCACCTTGGCCTCCCAGAGTGTTAGCATTACAGGCATGAGCCACCATGCCTGGCCAAGCCTGTCCTTTTCAGAGTCCTCTTTCTAAACATTGCTGGACACAGTGGCTTGGTGTATGTTTGAGAGCTGCAGTCCACGGGCCCTAGTTTGTAACTTTAAGTTCCAGGTTCTCTTCCTGGCTATCTCCTTACTTCTTTCCTATTTCCTCTTTGTTTCCAGTCTCCGAATGTGGCGATTCTAAATTTTCATGTTACGTCTCTGAACATGAGATGAAGTCAGTATCTCACAATCTCATTCTTCTGGTTACAGTTGGGCATGATGGGATTTGGCTGCTCTCAGACTCCTGCTTCCTTGGATGCTGTTGTCATCAGGTTCAGCAGGCTGGGAGTGGGCCCAGGGTCGGGCTAGATTTGCTCTCACTGTGGCAGAGAAGGGCAGACTTGGAGGATAGGGGTGGCCCCAAGCCAGGTGTAAGGGATAGGCAGGAATGCAGAAATGGTCACTTAGCAGTCAGGCGTGGACTTTGTCTTCTCATGAGCATAGCAATATGTGTATCATGAGGACCAGACTCTATATAACCCAGGAGAGCAGGGCACATTTTGCTTGTCACTTATGTAGAAAAATGCACTGGGGACCCAACATAGCCTGGCAACATGTTCCTGCCCTCACGTAATTAGTCTTAGGTGGCATATATATATAGAAATAATTCAGTGTGTGATATAAAATCTTAAGTTCTGCAAGGTATTGGCAGATCACCTTGGCAGTCAGGAGGCTAAGGTGATTACTATGTGGAGAGGCAGAGAAACTTCCTGGAGGTGGTAGCCGTAGGTGAAAATATAGATTGGAGACCTTGGTAACTACCACAGCCTCCTGTCTTGAGGGGCACCAGGAAGTCAGTGGAGGCTCAGAGAGGAGGTAGGACCATCTTAGGCTGCCGGAGAATGGGGCACCTTGAGGGTCAGCTCAGGGGGTTTGTGCTTTATTTGGTAGAGAATGAGGAGCTCTTAGAGATTTTTGACATGGTCAGAGGAGTGCTTTACGAGGAAGAATGACCTGGTGAGGACACAGACGACTTAGAGTGGAGAAGGACCCAAGGTGGCGAATCCTGCTGGGAGCCTGAGTGGCCCAGGGGATACAGTGGGGTCTTGAGCCAGGAGAGTGGCACTGGGCTGTGAGCAAGTGCAGCGGTGGGCCGTGTGATGAATTTGGTGGTGTGTCATGTCTCTGGAGCAGGCAGTTGGTGTGTGGCCATCATCCAGCGACCGGCTTATTGTGAGACTGGATTCCCCGCTCTTCTGAGGGGTTGAGTTTTAGTTTTCTCTTTTTATAAAATAAGTTCGATGTTTATTTATAAAACATTTGTAAAGCTGAATCAAACTTTGATAAGGCTTCTGGTCTTATTCAAAAAGTAGTGTTTTAATATATGTTTGTCCAGTTCGGTTTGCTCATTTAAGGACTTAAAAAGTACAGACTGCAACAGCAGAATCAGGATTTAAAAACCCCTGAGATGTTACTGTACTTCAGAATCTCCCAAAATGTGATTCTTCTTTTGATTTTCAAGTTCACTGACCAGGTAGGTGAACCCACATGAGTTTTACTAAAGACCAGCTTGGTCCATGGACATGAACCATATGACATGAACATGTCACAGTGAAAGACGGCTTTTTGACTGAGGTGTGGTCACAGCGTCCTCTCTTCTGGGTGCACAAGCATTTGCCATACCATTTTGGAAGAGAAGGTTCCCATGGACAAGAGTGGCACCAGAGTCTTCCCTCTCCCTTTCTTCCAACTTGAGAAGCCCTTCTCTAATGTGGACTTTGTGCCATTAGCCCTTGTTACCAGGTTGAAGTTGGCCACGTGGCTGTTATTTCTGGTTTAGCTCTGCCAAGTGGGCAGGGAGGGGCAAGACATGTGCTGTGAGGAACATGGGGCTCCTAGCAGGCCATGGGCTCTAGGTCACGGGGTGTGGGGCTGTGGGCATCCCTGCCAGTGAGGAGGGACCAGACTTGTAGAAAGGATGTGGGACTCTGCCCCAAGCAGTGTTCCTAGCCAGAGTGAGGAGCTCTGATCTCGTAAGTACTGTCACAGCCCCTGCACCCTGTAGGCTTCCAGTACATCGCATTAGCCAGTGTCGTCCAACAGAATGTCCCGCTTGAGATTAAAAGTTTACGCTGGGCTTTGGAATTTATTTGAACTATCTACTATTTTAATTTTGATGTTATGTAGTATTTGTTACAATGAAAGTTAAATTATTTTTCTTTCCATTTTTTTGTTCAGGTGAATGACCTGTATCTAATTTATCAGTATATTCATATATTTGCTTCTTTCTTTCTTTCTTTTTTTTTTTTTTGAGACAGAGTCTTGCTCTGTTGCCTGGGCTAGAGTGCCGTGGCGTCAGGCTAGCTCACAGCAACCTCAAACTCCTGGGCTTAAGCAATCCTTCTACCTCGGCCTCCTGAGTAGCTGGGACTACAGGCATGCGCCACCATGCCCGGCTAATTTCTTCTATATATTTTTAGTTGTCCAGCTAATTTCTTTCTATTTTTAGTGGAGACGGGGGTCTCACTCTTGCTTAGGCTGGTCTTGAACTCCTGACCTTGAGTGATCCTCCCGCCTTGGCCTCCCAGAGTGGTAGGATTACAGGCGTGAGCCACCACGCCCAGCCAGCTTCTTTCTTTCTTAATGAATAGGTTCTGAATTTAATTGCTATTATATTTTACTTTGCCCCCAAATCAAAATCTTAGTTGCCTTTTAGCTTCTTTAGAACTGTTGACAGATTATGTCTTCCATAAACAAATTTGTTATATTTTGTTGTAGGCTTTGATGGATTCCAATCTTCCAAGGTTGCAGCTTGAGCTCTATAAGGAAATTAAAAAGGTGGGCCTTCATTTTGCATTGTTGAAAAAGTTTCACTGTAGTAAATAGCATGTGTGGAATTCTCTTTTATTCAGTAAGTAAAAATGTTAGAAGGAAATGCTATTTGGTAAAGTAGATTATTGCTTTACTTTTATTCAAAAGGTTATTCTTCATTTTTATTAGATGAGATGGGAATTTGATGTGGTCACTTAAATTTATAATTGAAGCCCACTAGACCTTAAAATTCCTAAAGTAGTTACCACATGTTTTACACATTTAGTTGCCCTTTTCTGTAAAAATAGAAATTAACCATGAAAGAAAATGCTTTTGTTTATATGCAACCCTCTTTATGACTAGTGCATGTGACTCTTAAATGTAACATGTTGCTCACTTCACTACTCAGAATGGCGCCCCTCGAAGTCTCCGTGCCGCGCTGTGGAGGTTCGCCGAGCTGGCTCACCTGGTTCGGCCTCAGAAATGCAGGTAAGGAGTACACTCTGCGTGATGATTGTATAGGGGGCCAGCTACTACCAGTCCTTTACGTCTAAGCTCAAATGTCACTTAAAAAAATAAAAGTCACTTCAGAGATCTGCTCTGTCCACTCTAAATTGCATGGACCTTGCCCTGTTTGTATTTCTGTTGTAGCACTAATCCCTGTCAGAAACTGTCTTGTACACTTTCTCGGTGTGCTTGTTCATTCTCTGTCCCACCTGCCCCAGGACAGCGGGGGTCTTGTCTTGTTCTCTGCTGGCCAGCACCAGTAACAGTGTCTGCACGTAGTACTTGCTAAAGAGATACTTGTCAAATTGTTGAATGTTAAGGTACCAACCTCCTTATTGCTGATTGTAGGAGTTAGAGGGAAAAATGTGTTAAAAATATGAGTGTTGAACTGTGAATAAAATTTTGACTAGTTGAAACAGTTCTATCTTAATGGATTGAGAAACAAAAGCAGGACCACTTTTCATCAGTTCCTTCCTTCTTTCCTTAACCAGCAAAACGTGCTGATGCCCTGTGGACCCTTGGCTCCATCCCCGAGGAACTGGTAGAATGGCCTAAACCTTCACTGTTAGTATGAAACAATGATTTATTTCATTGAGGTTGAGTTTCAATAAGAATCTTACATGGCTGCACAGCTACGATTAGTAGGCAAATTTCTTTTTTATATAACTTTTTTTATTTTACTATTCTTATTTGGAAAAATTTGTTACATTTCTGAAGTAACACATCCCATATTCTCCACATAGCAGCCAAAATGACCTTGAAGAATGGTCCTGTCATTCCCTGACTTAAACTCTTATTCCCCAGTGCTGTCCGGATAGAATCCAGATTGCTCACTAAGGCCCAGGCCATCACCCCACTGGCCCTGTCACCTCAGATACTCTCTGTTGACTCATTGGCCTGATTTTAGTTCTTTAAGCAAGCCAAGTTTTTCTTCCTCTTGATAGCTGGTTTGTTTTTTTTCCCTCAAGTCTCAGCAAAAAAGTTACCTCCTTAGAGAGGCCCCCCTTGGCTTCCTACGTAATCTGCCCTAGGTGCCTCTGTGGAAGTGTCAGTGCGCCATCTGTGGCTCTGTTTGTCACCTGTCTCTGCCACTGGAGGGTGGAGGCCTCGCTGCTCCAGGTACCTGGGCAGTGGCCTGCCAGTCACCAAGGATTTGTTCAGTGAATTCATGTGGTCTCAGCTTATCTGTCCTGTGACTCAGTTCTCTCATGTCCTACACATTCTGCTTTTTCTCTTCAGGGAACCAAGTCTTATCTCTAAGGCCCCATTTAGTTTGCATGCTTTTTTCCCTTTGTTGTATCATGCTCCTTTTAAAAGAAAGCTTTATTCTCATTTCTTAATTTTTGTCTATCAAATGGTGTTTTCTTATGTTAAATATTATTTTCCAATTAAAAAATAAGCATTTAAGTAACTATTATAATTTACTGCAAACAGCTTTTAAACCCAGCTTTTTAGAGTCCTCTGTGATCATAAAAGAAATGAAGGACATGCCTTCCAACACTTAAACTTCATTCGCATTTTGTCCTCCTTTTATTAATAGCTGAGCTTTGTCCAGTGTCCATTAAGGACTATTTTGCATATAAAACTGTTTTTCCCTAACATGGAACGAATTACTTACATTTCTCTTTAAGGAGACTTGGAAGAATGAATAATGTTCCCTTTGCGTACACAGGCCTTACCTGGTGAACCTTTTGCCGTGCCTGACTCGAACAAGCAAGAGACCTGAGGAATCAGTCCAGGAGACCTTGGCTGCAGCTGTTCCCAAAATTATGGCTTCTTTTGGCAATTTTGCAAATGACAATGAAATTAAGGTATGATTGTTGGCTCAAATCACAAACATTCGGATGATGCCATGAATGAGTCTTGTTCAGGGTTATGACTTTTTGACAGTCAGTCATTTGAGAGTACTTCTTCGGTTATGTTGTGTGTCATAATTTAGACTACCATCATTTGTGTTATTTTGAGGCACCCTAAGAGCTTCTTTTCACTTTTGGTTTCTTACTGTGGGGTGAAGAGTTTAATAGGGAGGTGGTTTATCGATGCAAATTCAAAAGGCACCTTTCCAGAGCAGACTGGTTTTGGTATACTAGACTGACCCCTTAACCTTGAGAGATTAAGTTCCAACTGTATCAGGACTGCAGATGGGAGAAAGCTCAGTGATGCAGCTCTGTGGGTATGAACGTCTCACAGCCACCAGGGCCACATGGCTCTCTGTTTTGCTACCTTCAAATTCACTTTAGTGTTTTATTTACAGTGTCTAGAAACTATGACTCTTCCTCGTGGTTTGCAGATTACAGGATTCTTGGCCTCCTCCTTTCTTATGGGTCAGGCCTGCATTTGAGCCCGAGTAGCCCAAGGAGGTGTGCTACAGTGGTTAGAGTACTCTTTGGAAATCAGTTGGACGTGGATTAGAATTCTGTCCTCTTTACCCAACAGCTCTAAGCTTATAGCCTTCCTATTCTGAAAAATGGGACATTAATGATATGTGGGGCTATTCTAAGAGTCAAGTGAATGAATGCATATTAATAGTGTAGCATAGCAACCCACAGGAAGTACTCAAATGTTAGCTGCTACTTCTATTAGCTTTATGACCTTGGATAAACTATTTAGCCTCTCACATTTTTTCTCTGAGTTTCACAGTTTCCTTGTAAATACTAAGGAGATTTAAAACCATTTTCATGGGGTTTTGGAACAGTGAAGGGAGATGATGAATCCAAAGAATTTAGTGTAATAACTAAATCATTGTGCTTAGTGCATGGCAGCAGCTGCTGCTGTTACTTACTTACTTATTTATTTATTTTAATTTTTTTTTTTTTTTTTTTGAGATGGAGTCTTGCTTTGTTGCTCGGGCTAGAGTGAGTGCCATGGCATCAGCCTAGCTCACAGCAACCTCAAACTCCTGGGCTCAAGCAATCCTCCTGCCTCAGCCTCCTGAGTAGCTGGGACTGCAGGCACGAGCCACCACGCCCAGCTAATTTTTTATTTCTATTTTTAGTTGACTGGCTAATTTTTTTTCTATTTTTATTAGAGACAGGGTCTCGCTCTTGCTCAGGCTGGTCTCGAACTCCTGAGCTCAAGCGATCCTCCTGCCTCGGCCTCCCAGAGTGCTGGGATTACAGCCATGGACCATTGCGCCCAGCCTCTGCTGTTATTTTTATTACCAGCTCTTTGGAATGGGGGCAGGTGCTCCTCAATGGTGAGAGAACATGAGAGCTCCACAGCCCAAGTTCATCGGTCTGCTCAGTGGGGTCTGTTGAAGACAGTGTACTCTGTAATATCTCTGGCTGTCAGGGTTTAAAGACCAGGCAGATGATAGATAGTATTTTTGTAGTCTTAGTTCTTCTCATCATTTCCATGGTGATCCATGATTTAGATCACCATTTGAATATGAAGATGCTAATGTATTTTTTATACATAGTGGCCATTAATTACTTCCTTCCTGAACCTTTGGCATTTAAAAGATCTATTTATTCCTCTACTCCCTACCCCATAATTTGAATTTATGTTTATTAAAATGTATTTTCAGTGAAATTCAATAGCACCAAAAAGATTATAAACAATGATAGTGGTCCCTTTCCTATTTCTCCTTAATTCTTGTTTCTCAGAAGCAAATGTAACTCTTAAGTGTCTCTTCTGGTATTTACCTTCACATTTCTAAATAACATTCTTATAATGCTATTTTGGGGGTTTTTTTCAATTTCAGACATTTTTTACTATGGAAGAGATGAGTTTAGCTCTAATCCTTCTCCTATCTTTTCACTATAGTTCTGTCAGTATTCGGTATACATTATTTTGCCCAAGTAAATAGTAATGGCTGGTTATGTGTTACATTTCTATGATTTATATTTCTTTGTACAACTTTTTGTTTTCCTGAAGTTAACAATTTTCTCTTTTTTGATTATTATTCTTTGGCCATTTATGTCTTCTCACACCTTTGAATAGTGTTGTAAAATATGTCTCAGTGCAGTTTTCCACATGGCAGGTCATTTATTGGCCCGTTTTCACCCAGTAGAGTCATCTGTCTCAGAAGTCTTCAGCTCCTTTCTCCAGCGCCATCAGCTTGCTCTTTGCACATATGCGACTGCACAGCCATGTCCCAGGACGTCTCTTTGCTGTCATCCTCGGAATTTCCTTTGCTGTTCTCCTGTTGGATGCCGTGCTCTTGGATGTCATATCTTTATCTTTTTAGGTTTATTCTCTCATGTAATAGAATATATCCTCTAGTATCTTCTTGAGAAAGGATGAAGGGGAAGTAAATTGATTAAGATTTGCATTCATGAAAATATCTTTATTTCTTGATTGCGTATAGAGGTCTGGGATGGAAATCATTTTCCCTGGGGAATGTTAAAATCTTTGCCCCACTGTCTTACAGTCTCTAGCATGGCTATGGAGAAGTCAAATGACCTGATTGCTTAAGCTTTGAAGGTGTTTTTCTCCAGAAGCTTTTCGTTTGGGGGGAGGTGGGGTACTGAGTACATTGTAGGCCTTTTAAATTTGGAAACTTATGTCCTTCAACTCTGGGAAAGTTTTCTACATTTCTTTGACAAGTGCTTACCCTTTATTTTCTGTGTTCTCTCTTTCTGAAATTTGTTATTAATAGTTAGACTTTGGTTGTACTGGATTGATTCACATTTTTATTATCTTTTTCTTTTCTTCTTTCTGTACTTTCTAGATTTCCACCTCAAACCCTTGTATTCAATGTTGCGCTTTTAATTTCTAAGAGTTCTTACTTGAGTTCAGAACGATCATGTCGTATAACATCCTTTTCTTGTTTATGAATGCACTGTCTTATCTCGCTTTTTTTGTGTGTGAGACAGGGTCTTGCTCTGTTGCCTGAGCTAGAGTGCAGTGGCCTCACCATAGCTCACTGCAACCTCAAACTCCTGGGCTCCAGCGATCCTCCTGCCTCAGCCTTCCGAGTAGCTGGGACTGCAGTTGCCACCACACCTGGCCCCACTATATTATCTTTCCGAGGATATTGATGATAGTTTTCTTGACTCCTTCTTTTAACTTCTGCATTATCTGTTTGTTCTGACTTCCTCCATTATATTTATTCTGGTCTTTCTCTTTTATGTTAGAGACTGTCCGTGTCAAGTTGAAAGAGACACTAAGAAGGTTATTGGAAGCACGTATGTGGCAGGGCTTGTTGTCTGGTAGGCTTCCTGAGTGATGGGTGGTGAGCCTGCTTTTTGGATGCTTTTTGCTGGATCTCTAAATATCAGTGTCTGTAAATCTTTTTCTCTTGAGCCAGTCAGTATCCCTGCAGGAAAATTCCATTCTTCTGCTTGGAAGCATAACTGGCTGCATTTGTCCTGGAACCCTAGGATGGAAAGGGACTAACAGTATCACTGCTCAGAATGCAGATTTTTACTTAATTTTTCTGTTTTCCGTATGTGTCTTGTGTCTGTCCTCAGCTATGCAAACATCTCTTGAGATCACCCCTGTCAGACTTTGTAGGGGATGGGGGAGGAAGGGCCACTTCCTGGGCTGCCTGTGGTCGGAGGGGAGGCCCATGGTGAAGTGATTGGGAGTTTGCACAAGGAGCACTGAGACAACCAGCTATTTCCTCCCTATAGTCACTCTGCTTCAGATATGGACTCTCGTCTACGGCCATGCCGCCCTGAACACGCCCGATCCCATCTGACCTCAGATATGGACTCTCTAAATCCTGAGCTTTTCTTGGAGTTCTGTGGCTTGAATAAGCTTCTTAGTACCTTCATACCTCCTTGCCTAACTTCCAGAAGAGCTCACATTTGATCTTCTTCCTTGGGCTACTGGGTCAGGTAGTTCTCCTTGTTACTTTCTGGCTTCCAGAGTTTTCTTGGCACTTGTAGTCTGCTAGTGTCCCTTACCTATTTTTTCTGTCCTTGTAACTTTATGCTTTTTAAAACTTCTTTACATGATTTTGTGGGGTTTCTGGGTAGCAGAGTTTCACATGTTCATTCCAGCATGTGGGATCCTAAGTCTTCTAATGTCTGGTGTATTCTCATCCTCAAAATAACCTGTCAAATACTGAGTTTCCCCAGATGTTTGTTTTTTTCCTGACATACAATATACATACAGGACAAGACGTAAGTCATGCGCATACCCCTTGCTGAATTGCCATAAATTGAACTTATGCTTGTAACCAGCACCGAGGTCAAAGAAATAGAATATCCTAGCACCCACAAGCCCTCGCATGCTCTCTCCCTGTCACTGCTTTCTCCTCCCTCCCCAAGGTAATCACTGTCCTGGTGATTCTAATGCCATAGAGCATCTGTTTTTAAATTGTCTGTATGTGGAACCATATATTGTATATTCTTTTGCTCAGCATGAAGTTTGTGAAAGTCCTGCATGTTATTGTATGTATTTGTAGTTCATGTAGGTTTCATAGCTGTACAACATTCCATTGTGTGAGTATACCACAGTTTATCCATTTTATTGTAGCTGGACATTTGGGTTGTTTTTTAGTTTTTGTCTGTTATGAATAATGCTGCAGTGACCATTCTTATGTGTGTATTTTGGAGCACATGTACAGCTTTCTGTTGTGGATACCTAGAAATGCAGTTGTAGGGTTACAGCGTTACTGGGTGATAAAGTATGTGTATCTCAGCTGCAGGAGATACCGTCAAATAGCTTTCCTAAGCGATTGTGCCAGCGTACCCTTCCATCAGTGGTGGCTGGGAACACCAGGTGCTCTGCACCCTCCCTAACACTTGGGATTGCTGTTTCTTTTAATTTTAGCCATGCTCATGGGTATGTTCTGGCATCACATTCTGACTTTAATTTCCACTTCCATTCTCTGAAATACTCTTGGCTCTAAAATTTAATGATTTTCATCTTTTCCCTTTTGAAATACTCTTAAAAACATGCGTATGTTTTGAAAAGTATAGCTATCTGCTCTAAAATATAGTGCATTTCCTCCCCATTAAAAGAAGAGCGGCCTTGGTACCTCCTGCCAGCTGCCTTATAGAAGACATTCTTGGCATTATGAGAAGGCCCCTCGGAGCTCTCAGATTAAATTGTATTATTTATTATTCCAAACTACAGGCAGTCCCTGGGTTACAGACGACCCAACTTGTGTCATTCCGTACTTACAAATGGGCTCCCAAGGCTCCCCATAGGATAATTTATAATTAAATAATAAAATTAATAATTTGGGAACTAGTTTCTTCCATGCATATAAACAAACCTGCATGGCGTAAGTGGTTCACTGGCGCAGCATCTTTGTGCTAGTGGCCAGTCTCATTGTTTATATGGCCGCTTACGCACAGCATCACTTTTGTCTTATTAATAACTTTTTTATTCTATTTTGTGAGTCTGTGTTTACCCTTATTACCATGCCACCAAAGTGAAAGTCCACTGCAAGTCCAGGTGAACCTGCAGCGAAGAGAAAGGTGATTATGATGGAAACGGAAGTAGAAATAATTAAGCTTTGGGAAAGAGGCCAGACGCTGTCATTCACTGGGAAAGCATTAGGCTTCCGTCACTTGACTATTGGGACAATTATGAAGGATAAAGTGAGCATAATGGAGCATGTGAAAGGCCATGCTCCAATGAAAGCATCAGTTATTACTAAGCAGCGTAGTGGATTAATTACTGAAACAGATTATTATTTAGTTAGAAGATCAAAATAAGAGTAACTTTCCTATTAGCCTAAGATTGACGCAACATTCTTTTTTGAAATTTCTTCTATCTCCTATCTAAACTTTTTATATGAATTTGTTTTCATGTTGTTTATTTGAATTAAAAGAAAGAGCACAGTAGTTTCTGTAACTGATTATTACAGTACAGGGGTGTTATTATCAGTACAGTATTTCACTGTATTGTTACCACATATGAGCCATTATAATATTGCTATTATTAATTATTATTATTATTGAACCATATACGAGCTGTTCATCAGGGATCTGAGTTACATACAAATCTGACCTAAAGACGTTCTCAGGAACATATCTCATCTGTAACCCCAGGACCACCTGTACTTAAGTTTACCATGGGCTGATTCTTCATCATAATGCTTAGCTCTCATTGAGCTTACAAGTTTGTACTAATATGGAATGATTCTTAATGTACTTTTTCAAGGATATACATGTGTGTGTTTCAATCAAAGGAGTTTGTTTTGGTTTTGTTTTATTCTTTTAGAGATAGGGTCTCACTGTCACCCAGGCTGAAGTGCAGTGGCATGATCATAGTTCACTACAACCTCAAACTCCTGGGCACTCCCATCTTGGCCTCCTAAAGTGCTGGGATGATAGGCGTGAGCCACCACCCTGAGCCAATCAAAGAAATTCTTTAAGATGCTAGTATGTTTTCTTGTAGATAAAAAAGTTTGTCAGAGATAAATTGACTGGATTCTCCAGGTGGTGTCTCACAGAGAAACTGGAGGCAACTTGTCATTGGGGGAGTCCTGTCGCCAGGCTCTAGTCTTCTACCTCACAGGTCCAGGAGTCTATTCTGTAAATTAACTGAGAGTTGATAAGCCTCTAAGAACGAGTTTATGTTAACCACACTCTTAAGGAGAAACTTACTTATAAATCAGATGCTCATTTGCCTAGGCATAGCCCTAGCAGAGTCCCTGACTGATAGTAATTGCTCAGTGAACATTCAACAATGATAGGAGTCAAATCATGGCTCAGAGTGTAGTTTAATAATGGGAAATGGATATTCATAAGTAATGTAGTCACTAAACTAATACAGCCAGGTGGTCACCCCTTTTCATTCTTTGGATATTTTTGTTAAGACTTCACTGGCCATCATTAGAATTATAGCACCTTTTTCTTTGGATTATTCTGGATGTCCAGTGAGGAAGTCTTAATCTCTAATTTTTTAGGAGAACACTTGAGTAATTGCCAGTGGAAGATGTTCCAGTTCTGACAATGCTTGGTGACACGAGCAGCACTTTTACACATTATTTCTTAGGCTGGGACATTACTATAGTTAGCTAATACTCTTTTCTTCTTTATGTCATTGTTTGTTGATTTTTTTTTTTATTGCCTTTAATTTACATAGTGTCATATTCCTATATCCCCAGACACAGTGGGTACACTGTATCTAGAAGTTGAGATCTACACCCTCACAGAGAGGAGATAGATGCTGAGTAGGTCCATAAGTGAAGGTTACGAGTAAGTAAATAGACTATGCATTTATAAGCTGCTCTCAAATATCCCAAATTTGGGATGCTTACTTTCAGCTACAGGAAAAGCCTCAAACTGTTTATAATTTATACTCTGTAAGAATTTGGAACTTCTGATTCAAATTAAATTTTATGAAATACGTGATAAGCTTCATAGGAGCTTTGTTTTTTATCTCTTGGAATTTTGCTTCCGTAGGTTTTGTTAAAGGCTTTCATAGTGAATCTGAAGTCCAGTTCCCCTACCATTCGGCGGACAGCAGCTGGGTCAGCAGTGAGCATCTGCCAGCACTCAAGAAGGACACAGTATTTTTATAACTGGCTACTAAATGTGCTCTTAGGTAAGGTGGATGCATAGGAGAGGTGGAGGTCAAGATAGACCTTTGGAAATCTTTAAGATCAGATGATACCCCAGCCATCTGGACTAGGTCAATTGGCACTGGCTGACTGGTGAATGTGAACTGTGTTGGGGCTGCTGTGAGCCTGCATGGGTCTTGTGACGGCACAAATGCAGCCGTGCCCAAGGACATGTGGGTGGGCAGTGGGTGTGGGCCAGTGGAGAGCCCCACCTTCCTTCCTGGCCCTGGCCCCTGTCCGGGCTGGCTCTGACTACAGTGAGTCCTCGAAGCTTGAGCTTGAGACTGTGCCTCAGATCCCTGTAGGTTCTCTGTAGCTCAGTTGACAATTTCTCCTGTAGTTTGGGTCGCTGAATATCAACGCTAGCGAGTGCTGGAGTTAGTGTGTGGATGTTTGATATGAAATGACTGCCTAACTTTCACACGCGGTAGAACTCACTGCAGAGGGCATTGCTAAGCTCAGGATGTGGATTTGGGCCATATGGTATATTCTTTCACAGTAATGTTTGTGCCGTCTATCCCTTAGAATCTCTCTTCTTTTTAACAAATTAAGCCACAAATCTCCAAGCAACAAATTAGATGTTAAGGGATCTTGCTTCTGTCTTTATAGGTTTGCTAGTTCCTGTTGAAGATGAACACTCCACCCTCCTGATCCTGGGCGTGCTGCTCACACTGAGATATTTGGTGCCCTTGCTGCAGCAGCAGGTCAAGGATACCAGCCTCAAAGGCAGTTTTGGGGTAACACGGAAAGAGATGGAAGTCTCTCCCTCTGCAGAGCAGCTTGTTCAGGTAGGAGCTGCAGGGTTTCCTCTAGTGCTTACATGTGAACACTAGCATTCAAAGAACCAATTAATGTGGAAGAAAAGTGGGAGAACCAAGGATCAAGAGTGTGGACTGTGGAGCTGGATTGCTGGGTGCTAACCCTAGGTGTTGACCTCTAGCTGTGCGACCTCTGTATGTCAGTGTCACCACAGGTCAAATGCAGGTGGTATCTCTGAAGGTGCTGTGAGTGTTACCTAAGCCCCTTAGTCCCCTGCCTGGCACATGGACCGCTGCTACTCTGTTTCTAAAACTAAGGATCATGAAGTGTGTTCATCCACTCAGTAAATATTGATGAGCACCCATGATGTACTAGGCACTGTGGTAGGTGCTGGGAATACTGTGGTGAGCATTTCCGATGTGGTCTCTGCCCCCTGGAACCTGTGGCCTAGTGAACTGGTCTAGATAGGGTGGTATGCTCATCCAAGGAGGTGAGGACATGGTCTGTGGGGGTGCCTTGATTCAGGGTTTGCTTCCTGATTTATAGGTATTTGAGTCAACTGGATTTATAGGTTGTGTCATTTAGCTAAATTTTGTAGGGTACAAAATTTGAAGTGGCTTAAATGATTTTTGCATAGAATCATGAATTGAAGCTAATGCTAATAATTTAAGCATTAAGCTAGATAATATTTGTAAAGTGTTTAGAATCCTTCCTTGCACATGTTAAGGCCCTGTCGGTGCTGGTTAATGATAAACAACTGAGCAGAAGTGGACTCTAAGAAAATGTTGGCTGACCAGCTGCCCTTCAGGTGCGTTATAGAATACATGCAATGACAGTGTATGTAATATGACATTTAATTATATTGCCTCCACAAAAAAATCATTACTGAATGTTTTAGTGAGTAAAAATTGTGCCACCGTGGTAATAAATACATTAAAATATAGTTTATTTTGTCTTTACCTTACCTTATTTTTTTGGTTGTTTTTTTACTTTTTTTTTGAGACAGAGTCTCACTCTGTTGCATTGGGTAGAGCATAGTGGCAACATCATAGCTAATTGCAACCTCAAACTCCTGGGCTCAAGTGATCCTCCTGCCTCAGCCTTCAGAGTTTCTGGGACAACAGGTTCGTGCCACAACACCCAGCTAATTTTTCTATTTTTAGTAAAGATGAGGTCTCACTCTTGCTCAAACTCCTGAGCTCAAGTGATCCTCCTGCCTTGGCCTCCCAGAGTGCTAGGATTACAGGCGTGAGCCACTGCGCCCAGCCTATTTTTTTACTTTTTAATAAGGAGAATTCTAGACATAATAATTCATGGCCAATCATGTTTCATTTATAATCCCACTCACTTCTCTTTTGTATTATTTATTTTTATTTAAAACATTTTTTTAGAGACAGGGTCTTGCTGCATTGCCCAGGTCAGAGTACGGTGGCCTGATCATAGCTCACTGTAGCCTCAAACTCCTTGGCTCAAGCAATCCTCCTGTCTTAACCTCCTGAGTAGCTAGGACTACAGATATGCACCATTACACCTGGCTACTTTTTAAAATTTTTTGTAGAGGCAGGGTCTCACTGTGTTGCTCAGGCTGATCTTGAACTCCTGGCCTCAAGTGATTCTCCTGCCTTGGCCTCCTGGAGCACCGGATTGCAGGTGTGAGCCACTGAGCCTGGCCTTTTGGATTATTTTGAAGCAAATCCCAATCATTCTCTTATTTCGCCTGTATTTCATTGTGTATCTCTATAGATGAAGATTCTCAGGCCGGGCGCGGTGGCTCACGCCTGTAATCCTAGCTCTCTGGGAGGCCGAGGCGGGCGGATTGTTTGAGCTCAGGAGTCCGAAACCAGCCTGAGCAAGAGCGAAACCCCGTCTCTACCAAAAATAGAAAGAAATTAATTGGACAACTAAAAATATATAGAAAAAATTAGCCGAGCATGGTGGCGCATGCCTGTAGTCCTAGCTACTCGGGAGGCTGAGGCAGGAGGATGGCTTGAGCCCAGGAGTTTGAGGTTGCTGTGAGCTAGGCTGATGCCATGGCACTCACTCTAGCCCGGGCAAAAGAGTGAGACTCTGTCTCAAAAAAAAAAAAAAAAGATTCTCCTTTTTTTTTTTTGGAGACAGAGTCTCACTCTGTCACCCTGGGTAGAGTTCAGTGGCGTCATTGTAGCTCACTGCAACCTCCAACTCCTGGGATCAAGTGATCCTCTTGCCTCAGCCTTCTGAGTAGCTGGTACTATAGGTGAGTGCCACCATGTCCGGCTAATTTTTCTATTTTTAATGGAAACAGGGTCTCATTCTTGCTCTGGCTGAGCTTGAACTCCTGAACTTAAGCAATCCTCCTACCTCGACTTTCCTGAGTTCTAGGAGTACAGACGTGAGCCACCATGCCTGGCCTCTATTTTATTTTTTTTTAAACTTCATGACAATGCCATTGTTAGACTTAAAAAACTTAACATTTCCTAAACATCAAATACCCACTCATCCACAACTTTCTCTCTGCTGTTTTGGAACCAGTATCCAAATAAAATTGCTTGATAAGGATTGTAAGTCTCTTTGATCAACTATTTCCCCTTCCATCCCAATTTTTTCCCCCTTAGAGTTCATTTGTGGAGGAGCCCATTTGTCTTGTTAAGTTTCTTTGTGGTCTGATTTATTGCTTGCATGTCCATTGTTTAAATTTGCACTTTTTCCTGTTCTCTTTATTGCCTATAAATCAGTAATTGGAGCAAGAGGCTTGTCAGATTTAGGGTATATTTTGTAATGTAAATTATATCTGAGTTCAGTAGTCCTTATGTTAATATAATATTTTAAAATAAACATTTGAAAAGTATTGAGGCTATATGCTAAAAATTTTTTTACTGGTGCTTTAGAAAACTGCTTAATCAAAAAATTGGGAAACCATTGGTCTAGTGGGAGAAATAATTACTAAACACGTGGCACGGTGGGGGAGCACATGTGGAGCCTTTGCCTTACAGAGGAGGGCAGGGAGGCCCCTAAGAAAATTCAGTGGTGACGACGCTTACCGGTGAGTAGGATCTGACCAGATGAGGGAGTCGGGAGAAGAAGGGAGTTTTATAGATAGAAACTGCGATCTTTGCCAAGTCCAGGGAGTGAAAGGATGAAAGAGTGCTGACAGCACATGAGTGTAAGAGTATGTACACCCTCTCGATGGGTCCTGGAGAGGCCTCCTGGCTTCCTCAAGGGTTAGCAGGAGTGCTGATGATAGTCAAGGTCATAGAGAAATTGGAAACTGTGTTAAACTGGGATTGCAGTGATCCTGGGAGGATAGGGGAAAGGGTGTGGGTGTGGTGCTTAATTAATTGCTGATTTTCTTAATGGTTTCTTTTCTCCAAATCGATTAAATGATGCGATACTTTTTGAACTAGCAAGCTAGATGTGATTACCTCTAAAATATATCTTACTCCATCTTCTTTTGACTAATGACTGTTCTGAATGAAATTACTTTGAGAAGTTTAATTTCACTAATGTAGTTTGGGTAACTGTATTTAATAAGAATTTAAAAGAATCCTAGGCCTGGCCAAACTATTAAGCAAGTGTGAGCAAAATATAGATACTTCTAGATAAGCAAGAACTCAGTTTGCCTTTCATGTATGGTTTTTGAAAAAAAGTTATTTGAAGATTTATTACAGCAACATGTGAAATAAATTGAAAAATAGAGGAAGCCCTGAAATCTAAGAAACAAAGCATCTAACCCAGGAATGTAATAAAAGCAATTCTAAGATGATTGTTGTTTAGTGTACAGTTCAGATTAGGCACTTCAAGAATTCCCTGAATGGCCGGGCGCGGTGGCTCACGCCTGTAATCCTAGCTCTCTGGGAGGCCGAGACGGGCGGATTGTTTGAGCTCAGGAGTTCGAAACCAGCCTGAGCAAGAGCGAGACCCCGTCTCTACTAAAAATAGAAAGAAATTAATTGGACAACTAAAAATATATAGAAAAAATTAGCCGGGCATGGTGGCACATGCCTGTAGTCCCAACTACTCGGGAGGCTGAGGCAGGAGGATTGCTTGAGCCTAGGAGTTTGAGGTTGCTGTGAGTGAGGATAACGCCACAGCACTCTAGCCTAGGCAACACAGTGAGACTCTGTCTCAAAAAAAAAAAAAAAAAAAAAAGAATTCCCTGCAACAAATATTATGATTAAGAAGCTGGGAAAAAGGGAAGGCATATGCATCTGTTGCCAACAAGGAGGAAAAAAGGCAAGTAGTAAAATTAGGGAAACCAGCAAGATTTATGAACGAAATTTGTAATCCAATTATGAAGGAAAATAAAATGTAGAATAATTTTAAGCAAGTAATAGATTATAATAAGAGAATCCATTTGAATATCGATTGGGACATTCCCTTTCAAGCAACACATGATAATAATGAAAGACTTCTTTTTGAGTCTAGTCACATTAATAGGCTTTGCAGTAAATAATATGTACACATAAAAACATACATACTATTTATTTTTAATTAAGTTTTTAGACTCAGCTAGGCAGAGAGCATAAGATTTAAATAGTTTACTTAGTAGCATTTAAATGTAAATCTTGACAATGTGAAAGCAGTGCTGTTGCCAACAGAATTTAGTAGGGGGGCAGATGGGGTGAAGAAAAGGTGAGTGCTGGTTTCCTCATTACATTGTGAGGAATCAGATTCTGTGTTCAAAATGGATGGCTTAAGAAATCAAGCTGATTACCCTAGAGTAGGGGTCCACAGATGTTTTCCGTAGAAGCCCAGGTAATAAATATTTTAAGCTTTGCAGGCCATACTATCTCTGTTGCAACTACTCAGCACTACCATTGTAGTCTGAAAGCAGCTACAGATGGTCCATAAATGTGGCCATGTTCTGATGAAACTTTTTTGAGACAGAGTCTTGCTCTGTTGCCTGGGCTAGAGTGCAGTGGTGTCATCACAGCTCACTGCAGCCTCAAACTCTGGGCCTCAAGCGATCCCACTGCCTCAGCCTCCCAAGTAGCTGGAAATACAAGCTTGCTACCACACCTGGCTAATTTTTCTTACTTGTTGGAGTGATGGGGTCTCACTGTGTTGCCCTCGAACTTCTGGCCTCAAGCAATCCTCCTGCCTTGGCCTTCCAAAGTGCTGGGATTATAGGCGTGGCCACCACGCCCAGTCCTGATGAAACTTTATGTACAAAAACAGATGCGGGCCAGATTGGAACTCTGGACTGTGGTTTGCTGACCTGTGATTTAGAGTTATAGAGATTACCATCAGAAGATCTAAAAGTGAGCCTTTTTGTTTTATATTCTTCTGCACTGTTGATTTTTAAAGAAGCATGTATTTTATGTTACTAAAGGTAGGGTTGGCAAACTTAGGAAATAAAAATACAGGATGCCAGTGAAATTTGAATTTCAGATAAATAATGAGTAATTTTGTCATATAAGTATATTCCAAGTTGCATAGGACATACTTATACTACAAAATTATTTGTTGTTTATCTGAAATTCAAATTTAACTGAGTACCCTGTATTTTATCTGGCAACTCTACTTAAGAAAAAAAAGAATAAATTCATTATGTTTATATAATGCGATATTGTATTAAAAACACCAATAAAATGTAACATAATAGGCTGGCACTCTGGGAAGCCAAGGCAGGAGGATTGCTTGAGCTCAGGAGTTTGAGACCAGCATGAACAAGAGCAAGATCCCATCTCTACTAAAAATAGAAAAATTAGCCAGGAGTGGTGGCGGGTGCCTATAGTCCCAGCTACTTGGGAGGCTGAGGCAGGAGGATGGCTTGAGCCCAGGAGTTTGAGGTTGCAGCGAGCTATGATGATGCCATGGCACTCTACCCAGGGTGACAGAGTGAGACTCTGTCTCAAAAAAAAAAAAAAAGGAAAAAAAAAAAGGAAATTGAAACTCCCTCCTCACTCCCCCTCACTTTCATAAAAAAAAAAAAACCTAATACCTTCACAATTTTTGGCAACTCTTTCTCAATGGCACTGTTAACAGTATTTTTTGATTTTTAAATGTGTCTCCAACTGACTCCTCACTCAGTGTATGTTGGGCTTTAGTTTCCCTTTACTAGTCACTAGTTTCAGGAAGTAGAGATCTTAATTAGCACACTACCGCTCTAGTGGAAGTGCTCTATTTATTTTTAAGGAATTAATATAACAGTGAAAAACATGAGAATTTAGAAAACAACATGGAAGCTAATGATCATATTGGTAGAAATGATAGAGCAAATTTTAGGGGGAGAAATTAAGGTAAAAATTTTGTCAACAAAGTCCTATTAAAAACCAAAAGACATGAAACCTAGGACAAATTTTAAAAACTCTGACCAGAACACCCGTGCTTCTCTGTTTCTAGGTTTATGAACTGACCTTGCATCACACACAGCACCAAGACCACAATGTCGTGACTGGAGCCCTGGAGCTCCTGCAGCAGCTCTTCAGAACTCCCCCACCGGAGCTCCTGCAAGGCCTGACCACGCCAGGCGGCCTTGGGCAGCTCACTGCGGCTAAAGATGAGTCTAGTGGCCGAAGTCGTAGTGGGAGTATTGTGGAACTTATAAGTAAGTTATCAGCAAGGTCCTCTTGTCATTAACTGTGCACTAATACTTGGTGCCCTCTGTTGAATTTTGGGCCCTGCGCTGTACTGAGAAATCCACATCTTAATTCCTTGCCAGAACCTCTAATTTAGGTAGCACCTTTGTTTGCCAGATAGGAGAACTAAAATTTAAAAAGTCTAGGTGGCAAAATGAGGCCACACATTTGAAGCCCAGCCTCCTGGCTCTCTGTCTCCAACTTGGCAGCCTGAACACACTGGGGAAAGTAGCTCCAGGATCCTTGTGTTTAGTTGCCAGACAGCATCTTCAAGTCTTTGGAGGGATCTGAGAATTGCTTCCTGCCCTGACTTTAGAAAATCTCTCCATACCCACCACCATACCCAGTTGGCTCTTCTTCTTGATGCTCTTGGGGCTTGGGCCCTAATTCCACCAGTGGTGGCTGCCCTGGAGCAAGCACTGAGTGCAGGGGCCTTCTTTGTTGTGAGAGTTGCCCTTGAGAGTGGGAATAGATGGGAGTCCCTGAATCCCAGACTCTGGATCTGGGTCTGGCACTTGCAGGCTTTTAATAAGCGTTTGCTGACTGTAGACTCTTTCGGCCACTGCATATGTGGTCGATTTAGTGCAGTGTATAACATGGCCTCACAGCTTCCACAAACTAAGAGAATTTGACTGGAAGTCTAATTGCTGCTTCATAGGAATACAAATGTTTGCCTGAATCATGAGCAGGAAATGTTACTATGCCTTGTTCACTGTCCTTTGCACTGAAGAATCCTTTTCTCTATGGAATGCATGCCTTACAACTAATTAGTGAAAATATTCATTTCTAATAAAATTTATACATGATTATTAGTTAACCAAATAACCTGAGATTTCTAATATTTTTAATTTGACTTTTTAAATGCAATTTGTTTTAGTCCTTTTGACTTTTTAGGTCATATTCTTTAAAGAACTATATATTTGAATCTTAATATAATTTTCATATTGGAATTGAAGTGTTGAATCATGTTGTTCAAGCATTTGCTGTGGAATTATGTTTACATTTTCCCTAGTTTCAGAGTTGAATCAAGCTTTTTGAAGATTTTTGAATTTCTTCTAGATTTTAGCAGATTGTTACCTTTCTTCATCTGTCACTTTCTGTGATTTACAGCTGGAGGGGGTTCCTCATGCAGCCCTGTTCTTTCAAGAAAACAAAAAGGTGATTATTTCAGAAATCAGAGTCTTGTGTTGAATCTCACCGCTTTTCTGTATTTCCATAATGCACTGGACTCTGTGTCTATATCTCTTCTCAGTTGAGTGATTATATGTATAAATGTTGCTGGAATCTGATAAAACAGGCTGAGTAGTTCCGTAGGGTGGCTTTTAAAAATTGCTTTTGTATCAGAATTGCTTTGTCATAAATTTCTAATGCTTTAGGTCAGGGGTCAGTGAAATTTTTCTGTAAAGGCCCACAGAGTAAGCATTTTAGCCTTATGGGCTATAGGGTCTGTTTTGCAGCAATTCAGCTCCGCCTTGTGGCAGGAAAGCAGCCATAGACTGTGTGTGGGCTACTGGCTGGCTGCCTTCCAATAAAACTTTACTTACAGAAACAGGCACCTGCTTTAGGGAATGTGGTGTTATATTTTATAAAGATAACTTACCCTCCCAGTAATTTTATCCAGTATTAGGAATATTATTAAATAGCTTCTTTTGTTTGGTCAGTTATTTTCATTTGGACCTGTTAATCATTTTTCAGCCATATTTAACTTTGTATATATCAAAGTATTCTGATACAGTTAATTTATTTTTATTAAGTCAGTGTTTCTGATAAAATCTGCTAGTTTTGGTACACATTATCATTTTGCAACACCAATTATTTTCCTTTCCAGTGTGGATTTGCATAGGAAAGAATTGCTATCATTTTCTATTTTGAAATCTCAAGGAGTAATCCTTGAGTGTTTAAGAGCCTGAAGCTTAGTATAATTTGTGGTATTGAATGGGATCTTAACAGGAATTCATTCTAGCCTTCACTAAATTAAGTAAACATTTCCTAGAACTTGGAATCAGTAGTATTTGAGCCATGATAGTGTGGGATACTTAATCAAGTTTGAGATATTAGTGAAAAATTGAGATTGTTTAAAAGCCAAAAGGTCTAGCAAAAAGTTAATCTTTATATTCTTGAATTAGGAGACATTTTTGGACATGTGACTAAGTTACTCTGATACTTGTTTTTGTTTCTTAGTCACTTTTTCCAGTGCCAGTGAAGAAGATGATTGATTCACATTGTTGAGATGAGTTGTTTTGTCCTCTTCTGGCTAGGATGTGGGATATGTCCTCTTTTTTATTTTTTTCAGTGTCTTCTGTCCCTGCCCCATTTCAAGTGGTGGTTTTCAAACTTTTTTTGTTGTAGTTGGAGAATCATTTTTTTTTCAAGTCTACCAATATATAAGCTAGTTGAAAGTTAATTTGTGTTGGATGTAGGATTAGAGTAAACGTGATGGGGTGGCCTGGAGTCTCTCTTCTGATAGCAGCCCTGCTCTTATATTATACCTTGAGGAAATTAGCATCTGCAGAGGGCTCTATGGAACATACTTGCACACCATTGATTTGGAGGATAGAGACTGCTGTCATTAAGATCTGAATTCATCGTTTTGGCATTTTATTTGATTTTTTTAAGTTACTATGTTAATTTCATCTAGATTTTGGATTTCCTTTGCTAATATTTTTTTCAATTTTGATGTCCCATCACTGTAAGTTTATGGAAGTTATCACACTTCTGACCTGTTCTTTGGAGAGAAATAACATTTTAAATTTCCAATAATTATTTAGATAGTGTCATTTAATGACATTTGCATGTAATATAGTCATAATGATTTAATCAGTCCAGTTAAATCATATTAAGACTTTTGGTTTCTTTTTTGCTAATATAATTTTGAGCATTAAGTATAAAATGTATTTTTAGAACTTTATAAAAGTAATATTACTTCATCTTCTAGCTCATATTGTGCTTGAGTTCTGATCGTTAACCACAGAGTCTAGAAAATTAAAAGATAATAAAATGAAAGTGACTTTCAGATATAAAGATTTTCCATGTTAATTCTGATGTGTCATTAAAGATATGACATGAATATTCCAAGGGCCAGCCAATAGAATTGAATCTTTTTGGTCATAACTTACCATTTTTAAGGTTAAATAGTAATATAAACTGTTTAACAATAATTCAAATCAATAAATATTTATTAATTTTTAAAATACTTTGTGGTGTAGTTTGAGAATCATTGCTTTTAACTTTTTTCCATATTGAGTTTATTGATTTTAATAGTATTCTCAATATCTCTATATTCTATGTGTTTAACACTCTTGAGGTATACAAATAGTTATATATGATGAAACTATATGAGAGTAAATTAAATATGCTTATGATTTTCAGTTTAGAATGTACATTTTTTTAATTTTTAAAGGGCTTATTTTGAGTAGACTTTAAAGGAATATTGCTGTATTATTTACTAGGCAGAGTGCTCCTAAGCGAAGAAGCAGCCTTGGAAGATGACTCTGAATCGAGGTCAGACGCCAGCAGCTCTGCCTTTGCAGGTAGTTCTGGTTGGTAGGCGGAGCTTCCCTTATCTACTGTCCACCCTTCTGCCCCTCCCCTGTGCCCGAGGACCACACTTCTGGGGCAGCCATGGAGCCAGCTAGCTCATGTGGTGGATAATGGGGACTTCTTTTATAATGGTTGCTTTGAAGCATGCTTGTCTATGTGTTTGCATCATGTGCTGTTTTCTTTGGTTTAGACTGTTTTAAAGTTAGGTTTATGCTCCCTGAACATAAGGCTTTTTGGGGAGGGATGGCTGTCTCCTGTATCAAATGGATCATGCTGGGGGAAATGGGATGAAAAATTGCCTTTGGATAATTAACTTGAAAGAATCTACCTTTGTTTACAGATGGTTTTCTAATTAAATTCTTTGTGTGCTTTATAAAATATGATTAACTTAAGGCACTAATAACTGGATTAAATGAGGGCAGTTTTGGTTGTATCATCCTATCCAAAGGAGTATTTTTAGATAACTGAAAATAAAGTTAAAATATTTGAGAGTGAAAATCTGAATAATTCCAGTGACATTTATTAATATTAATTCATTTATTTTACAAAATAAATGCAGGAGTTTTTCCTGATTACAAAAATTAAAAAGTTAATGCACAATAACTTACAGCTATCTGGAGTAGCATACAGCCCAAGTGCTTAGCAACCTAACTGCCCCCAGGAGTGACCACTGCTTGCAGCTTGGGGTGGATCTTTTTGTTGTGAGTTTTATGTAGTGGTTTTTGTTTTTAGATGGGAATTTAAAAACTGAACTAGGAAAATCTGGCATAAATTTATCCTATAGGAGAATGGGACTGGATCAGAGATCTTGAACAGGGCTTGGAAGAAGGCAAGCCCACCTACAAAGAGATGAATTTGCAGTCATTTCTGACTGCTGTTTGCTTGGAGGATCCAGGCATCAGGGACCGCCCAGCCTGGTGCCCCTGACCAGGCTGCCTCTGAATTACAAACATCTTTACATGTTGCTCCAGCTAAGGCTGGAGCCATTGGTTAAGAACTCGAACTTCAGTTTTTGTGGTGAAACGCAAAATGTGGAGATATTCATAGTATTTTAAAAATACTTGCTGATTATTTTTATTTTATTGAGTACTATAGTAAAAGGCAATTTGAGTAATGTTTGAAGGATGCATTATTGTCTTGCCTTTTTAGTTCATATTTTCACTGTATATCAGGATGTTTTGCAGCTAAAACATTTGATGACAATAACTTTTTGTTCCTTTGCAAACCTTTGATTCCCTATTTAATATTTTCTCTGTCTATTTGCTAAATGAGTGTTTCTCTGTTTTTAGCCTCTGTGAAAGATGAGATCGGAGGAGAGCTGGCTGCTTCTTCAGAGGTCTCCACTCCCGGGTCAGCTGGTCACGACATCATCACTGAGCAGCCGCGGTCACAGCACACGCTGCAGGCAGACTCGGTGGATCTGGCCAGCTGTGACTTGACGAGTGCTGCTACTGATGGGGATGAGGAGGACATCTTGAGTCACAGCTCCAGCCAGGTCAGCGCCGTCCCATCTGACTCTGCCATGGACCTCAATGATGGGACTCAGGCCTCCTCACCCATCAGCGACAGCTCCCAGACCACCACAGAAGGGCCCGATTCAGCTGTGACCCCTTCAGATAGTTCTGAAATTGTAAGTGGGCTGAGGGGCACCCTAGTCTTCTGCAGAGGGGCTGCCAGCTTTCTGAGCTCTTCCCTGAGGCCCAGGAGCTTGACCTTATTTAGTACCTTCTCTAAGGGAAACAGTCTTTTGTGTTGAACATGCAGCTCAAAAATCAGATTAGTTGATTATATGAACTGTGCTAAAATTGAGTACATTTTATGTTCTTTAAGGCCTTATTGGGCCCTGGCTAAATGATTATTTTGAAAAAATCCTTAAGGAGTCTATCATTAACAAATTTGTGGTCTTAATAAAATGTAATTAATAAAATTTATACTGGGTATTATTTTTAACAGTTGACTTTTCAAAACTTTTACAACATGTCCCATTTTATAACAACATGGATTTAAGTACCTCTGATCTCTGAATCAGTGGGCAAGAAACACTCAAGGATAATCTAATTAAAAAGTTTGGTACAAGTGTATACAAAGTTTTATTTTTCAGTTTTTAAAATTGTAATATACATAAAATAACATACAATTTACCTTCTTAATCATTTTTAAGTGTAAAGTTCAGTGGTATTAAATACATTTAAATAATGTTACACAACCATCACTACCATCCATCTTTGTAACTCTTCTCATCTTCCCAAACTGAAACTCTGTTCCCATTAAACACTAACTCCCCATTCCCCTCTCCCAGCCCCTGGCAGCCACTATTCTACTTTCTGTCTCTCCCAATTTGACCACTCTAGGTACCTCATATAGGTGGGATCATTACAGTATTTATCCTTTTGTGAATGGCTTATTTCACTTAGCATAATGTCCCCAAGGTTCATCTATGTTGTAGCATGTGTCAAAATTTCCTAACTTCTTTTAAAAGCCAAATAATATTATATTGTATGGATATGTACCACATTTGCTTATCCATTCATCTATAAATGGACATTTGGATTGCTTCCACAGTTTAGCAATAGTGAATAATGCTATGCATAATACGAACGTGGGTATACAAATATCTCTTGGAGACTCTGCTTTTGATTTTTTTGAGTATGTACCCAGAAGTGGAATTGCTTTTACACTCCAATTTTAATTTAAAAAATGAATACTATTAAGTGTTTTGCTTAATAGTATAGTAGTTAATCAACTTAGTAATATTTCAATAATTTATTAGTGGTTTGAGAGTCCATCACTCAGTTTTTTAGGTAAATTACACTCAAAAGTGGATTGAAACATTCAAGTGTAACACTTTGTGACATGGAATTCTGACCCAAGCTTATGGCTAAACATATGAAGCACTATGCCCAGAATTTAGTGGATTCAGTCTTGGCAGTTTAGGAGATAACCTATTATATTGTGAGGTTTTTGTCTAAAAGTTTTGTCCTCATTTGTGAAGACAAGGATTTTTGTTTGAGTTTTTTTCTTTTTATATCAAAAAGGGAAATTTCCAGATTGCAATCGCTTTGGAACTTTTAGAGCTACAAAAGCTTTTCATAATGTAGTAATGATGTGTTATTAGTAAGCTCTTGGTAATTTCTGCACATGCATTTATGTGCATTTGAGTAAGTGACCTTTGTGTTTTGTATATAAAATATGCCCCATTGTATTTGTGGTTTTGGCCTTTGCTTTTCCATGTTGGAGAGTTTGTCCTTTGGTGGTCACACTTCAGAATTCTCACAAGCCCCCTTGAACCATTCAGGTGTTAGATGGTGCTGATAGCCAGTATTTGGGCATGCAGATCGGACAGCCCCAGGATGAAGATGAGGAAACTGCCAATATTCTTCCTGATGAGGCCTCAGATGCTTTCAGAAACTCTTCCATTGGTATGTTGACTTCAGGTGATGCACTACAAAATGATCTCATTTTCAGTCCTGGACATCTTAATTTTATCTTTGCTTCCAAGAAGAAATCTCTTTTTATATCTTCGTTTTCTGATTTGTAAATAGCAGATGAAAATGACCAACTGAGGGATGATCATACTTTTTTTTATTTTTGGAAACAGAGTCTCATTCTGTTGCCTGGGCTAGAGTGCAGTGGCATCATTACAGCTTACTGCAACCTCAAACTCCTGGGCACAAGCGATCCTCGTGCTACAGCCTCCCAAGCAGCTGGGACTACAGGTGTGCACCACCACACCTGGCTAATTTTTCTATTTTTTGTAGAGACAGGGTCTTGTTGCTCAGGCTGGTCTTGTATTCCTGGCCTCAAGTGATCCTCCTGTCTCAGCCTCCCAGAGTGCTAAAATCACAGGTGTGAGCCACCACATCCAGTGCATCATATTTTTTCTTGATCTAAATCCTGTACTTCTGAGTTATCTTTGCATAATGTGTATTTGTGTTTTAATTGGAAACTTGTCACTTAATCTCAATTTCTTTATTTTTGAAGCCCTTCAACAAGCACATTTATTGAAAAACATGGGTCACAGCAGGCAGCCTTCTGACAGCAGTATAGATAAATTTGTGTCAAGAGATGAAGCTGCTGAACTAGTTGATCAAGAAAACAAGGTGAGGGATATAGGCATGAGACATCTCAGTGTTTCTGAGCTCGTGAAGGTTTTAAAATCACCCTGGCTGCTGTCTGCTTTGCTTACTGCTTTCCCATCTCCGACTTTTTTATTTCCCCTTTTGATACTGACCTCTTCCTAGGCCTGCTCTTTTCTGCTTCTCCAGGTACTACTCACATCCTTAAGAATTGGCTGAGTCCTGTCTCCTTTGAGAATCCTCCGCAAATCTGTTCTGTACTGAATGCTGCCATGCCTGGTTTCTTGGACCATTCATTTGATGATGGTTGTGCATGGCCGTGCAACATTTCTTATTTCTGTTCCATTGAATTGTTTTAAAGGTCTCTCTTTATATTGTTTATCCTTTTGCATGAAAGTGTGCTATCTTCCTAGTTCATGTAAAATTCCTCCAGGATAAGGAATAGTGTTTCATAGTTAATCCTGTCAGTCAGAATTCCATCCTTCAGCAGTTCCTTCCAGATCTCCTATTCCCTCTTACCTTTGGGCTTCCCTGGGCTCTTTCCTTCACCTGAATAGTTTTTGCTTGTCCTGTAGAAGATAGCTCATGCTCTGCTTTCCAGAGTGGCCTTTCCTGAGTGCCTGGTCTCGGCTGCCTTCATATCTAGCATGGTCTCCCTGTGTGCTGAGCTTGTCCCCTGCCACAGCCTTGTGACCCTGTGTCATATTGCTTCTGCCTGGTTGTTTCTGCTCAGTCATGGTCTCTGCGAGGTCAGGCTCGAGAGTGGGCAAAGACAGGAATCTCCATGTGCTCAGCACGCAGCATAATTGTCCCCTGGTTTTTTGATGATGAGTGTCAGTTTCTCTGTTCTAGCCTTGCCGCATCAAAGGTGACATAGGACAGCCTGCTGATGACGATTCTGTGCCTCTTGTCTATTGTGTCCGCCTTTTATCTGCTTCATTTTTGCTAACGGGGGAAAAGAATGGTAAGTATGGAAGACAGGTGTAGAGTTGAAGGAAGTAACTCTAGGTTTTGAAGGTCAACTGGTGGCCACTTTTTGCCTTGTGTTACAGCAGTGGGAATAGAGTATGGAGTGAGTCTGGATTTCACTGACTGAGGTGGGAAGGGAGAAAATGATAGAACTGGTAGTTTATTGGGTCTAGTTTCATTCCTTTGAAAACTAATGTCTGCTGCTTCAGGGCTGAAAGTGGCCTGGGTGTTTTTTTTGCAGTGCTGGTTCCGGACAGGGTTGTGAGAGTCAGTGTGAAGGCCCTGGCACTCAGCTGTATTGGGGCAGCCGTGGCCCTTCATCCAGAATCTTTTTTCAGCAAACTGTATAAAGTACCTCTTGACATCATGGAATACCCTGGTATGTTAAAGGATCACATATTTTTCCTTAGATTCAGTCATTATTGTGAACACTATTTCAGTCTTGACTATTTTAGTTTTAGAGCCGTAAGTGTTTTAAGTTAATTTGTGAGATTTGACTTGTGTTGTAGCTCTTAATAGAGCACGTAAGTAGACTCTCCTTGCATGAAATACACAGAGGAAAAATAGAAATCTGGGAATGTAAGAGCCAATTTCCATACATACTGGATTTATCCCTAAAGCACAAATTGTGCACATTCAGAATTGCTGTGTGTTGCTCTCTGCCAGGCCAGGTGCTCACACTCAGAGATGAGTGGGGCCTGAGAGTGGCTGAGACAGATGGTGGACCCGTGCCTGCTTGCACCGTCTTTGTTATGGCGTAGGAATGATCCTCCTGCCTAATCTTTCTTTGAGGGATAGGGCAAACTTGTGCTTTTGAGTTTACATTAGGTAAGTGTATAGTAGTTTGAGTTTTTCTAATCTTTTTTTTGAAATGAAATCTTGGAATTTTGATTATTATATGACATCCTGGAATTATAATCCAGAAAAGATGTTGTATTGAGGAGATATTAGCAATATGATGAATTAGAATCCTTAAACCCCAAACCTTTTTTTTTTTTTTTATGACTTACAGTTATTATAGCCAAGTCCTTTGTAGATTTGGGTCCTCCCCACCTCTTTTTCTCTTTCCGAGAATTAAGCTTTTTAGTTGGAAAGCTGATGGTAGGGAATTGTACAGTGGCTGGGCAATTTGTTCCCACAGAGGAGCAGTATGTCTCAGACATCCTGAACTACATCGATCATGGAGACCCACAGGTCCGAGGAGCCACTGCCATCCTCTGTGGGACCCTCATCTGCGCCATCCTCAGCAGATCCCGCTTCCACGTGGGAGACTGGATGGGCACCATTAGAACTCTAACAGGTAATGGCCAGTTTATCAGTGATGTCTTTTCTAGGTATCATTCCAAAGTTTTAAATTTACATGAAGATGTCTGTTGCTTATTCTTCTGGTTAGGGAATACATTTTCTCTGGCGGACTGCATTCCTTTGTTGCAGAAGACTTTGAAGGATGAATCCTCTGTTACTTGCAAGTTGGCTTGTACAGCTGTGAGGGTGAGCATAATCTTTTGCAGAAACTATTCCTTCAATTAGTGGACATTTTACCATTGTTACAATTAAAATTGGAGCTTAATGTGAAATATTTCCATATATTATAAAGTTGTAAGTAATAATAAACATCTATGTATCCATCACTCAGCTTTAGAAAGAAAACATTGGCAATAAGTGAAAGCTTAATAAACTTTTAATTCTCCCAATATTTGTTTGAAATGTACCTTTTCGTAAAGGGTATATTTAGAAATATACCTTGCTATCATTATGTATAGTATCTGTTGGGAAAAGAATACTGTATTAGGCCCATAGAATGTTAAGAGTCAAAGTGAGCGTTAGGGATATATAATCAACCTCTGTTTTCGTACCAAGTGGAAAAGCCTCAATTCTTTTAAGTGAGAGTGTGTTGAACTTTATTTATTAGCTGGCTCATAAATCAAAACTGGCCAGTCAACAACAGTAAAAATTAAGCAGTAAAAATGAAAACAAACAAAAAACTCTGCAATTGTCAAATATGTGTGATACCTCCCCTTTTTAAAATACCATGGCCTAACAGTAATTTTTCTCTAGTTCCAGAATTCTACAAGTTTCAGTCATGTCTTGAGCAGAAGGAAGTGTGCTATTAGCTCAGTCACATTGCAGGTTGGGCTCAGCGTGTGTCAGCCACATGTGTGGCTGCAGGAAAGGAGGGTACAGCAGTAGAGGCCTGTCCTGTTCCCTTCTGCATTCAAGTATACAGTGACATCCACGGGGTGGTCCTTGTTATGGGTCCCTTGTCCTTGCCCTGGGTCTGAGATTTGTTTTAAAAGTGGTGGTAGAGCTGTGTTGCAGGTCTCCCTCCTTACCACTGGTAAATGTTCATGAAATTGGCCATGACATAGGCAGAAATAGGAGGAAGAAAGAAGCAAAGTTATGTGAAAGGGACACGTTTACTTTTAAACTTGTATTTACTGAGATAAAGTATATGCCATAAATATTTCTGAGAGATGTGGAAAAAGTGCAGCATCCCCGTTGCAGTTAAAAAAAAAACAAACAAGTGTATGTGTAAGAGCGATGTCTTAAAACCATCAAGATGCAGCTACTCTGAGTGAGGCCGAATCTGCCACCTTCTTCCCCTGGACTTTGTTTTGCAGCATTGTGTCATGAGTCTCTGCAGCAGCAGCTACAGCGAATTAGGATTACAGCTGATCATCGACATGCTGACCCTGAGGAATAGTTCCTACTGGCTGGTGAGGACAGAGCTTTTGGAAACTCTTGCAGAGATTGACTTTAGGTAAGTGCATCAAGTTCATTGGGTTTAAAGCAATATAGCTCAGAAGTTCCAACTAAGAATTTGAAAGTCCCAGGGTCACTTGGTGGAATTGATGATTGTTTGAAGTATCCTATCCATCAGAAATTGAGTGGTTTAGATAAATGGTAGTGATTTTCTCCTTCCCAGTGGCTGTTTGCTGAACTTTGCCCTATGCTTGGAATTTTAAAATATAGGCAGAAGAGTTGATTTTTTTGATCCTCTTAGTTGTTTAAGTGTTCCGGAAGGTGAGAATAAAACAGCCTAGAATTTTTTCACCTTTGTCTTAAACTTTTTAAAAAAAATGTAGCTTATGTGAATTTTGCTTGTTTAAAAAGAATGTACTCATCATTATACTGAACTTAGGTAAGACAGCTGGTTTGTATTTTGTTGCAGTTAAAAAATAACTTGATGTGTTGTAGCTTTCATTTTCTAAGAGTAGGTTTTGCTTGGAGATGTTTCTTTTCAGCACTTCTTTTTAGAAGGAAATTCCTTTTTATTATCCAGGTTTTTTTTTTTTTAAGCTACCATTGATAGAGACCCTGTAGCTTAATTTATTTCATTCTTAGAACATCTCTGCAAATCAGGGATTGTTCTCACCTCCACCCACAGATAGGGCCACTGAGTTGGGTGGGTGAATGCCGGGCAGCGCATGAGGGGTTCTGCTTACCCCATTCTGTGGTAGGTGTTGGGGCTAATTCTGTGGCTCACCTAGAGTCTTTTGAAATAGTAGGTTTTTTTGTTTTGTTTTGTTTTGTTTTGTTTTGTTTTTTTGAGACAGAGTCTCACTGTGTTGCCCGGGCTAGAGTGCCGTGGCGTCAGCCTAGCTCACAGCAACCTCAAATTCCTGGGCTCAAGCAATCCTTCTGCCTCAGCCTCCCGAGTAGCTGGGACTACAGGCATGTGCCACCATGCCCGGCTAATTTTTTAATATATATATATTTTTTTAGTTGTCCAGATCATTTCTTTTCTGTTTTTTAGTAGAGATGGGGTCTCGCTCTTGCTCAGGCTGAGCTCAAACAATCCGCCCGCCTCGGCCTCCCAGGTTTTTGTTTTAAAGAAAAGCAATTTACTGCATACTATCTTATTGAGTCTGTAATTGTGAGAGGAATGTAAATTCATTTATTTGAAGCCATTAGTCTCTTTTGTCTTCTTTTTTGAGACAGAGTCTGGGTCTGTTGCCCTGGCTAGAGTGCCGTGGCATGAGCCTAGCTCACAGCAACCTCAAACTCCTGGGCTTAAGCGATCCATCTGCCTCAGCCTCCTGAGTAGCTGGGACTACAGGCATGTGCCCCCGTGCCCGGCTATTTCTTTCTATTTTTGGTAGAGATGGGGTCTCGCTCTTGCTCAGGCTGGTCTTGAACTCCTGACCTTGAGCAATCCACCTCCCTCGGCCTCCCAGAGTGCTAGGATTACAGGCGTGAGCCACCGCTCCCGGCCCTCTTTTGTTGTCTTGAGTAAGTGCTGCCTGAGAGCCTTCTAGGGTGCTTGGGTGAGCTCACTCTGGAGCAAGCCTCCTTCAGGGTTCCGGCTTGCAGAGGCCAGCAGGTCAGCAGTGAGTGTGTGCTGAGTAAGTATGTGATTTCATTGTTAAATATGTTCTTTTGTTAGGCTGGTGAGCTTTTTGGAGGCAAAAGCAGAAAACTTGCACAGAGGGGCTCATCATTACACAGGGGTAAGCATCCCACCTTAAAGAAAGTGAAGCAGAGCTTTCCTCACAGTGCGAAGCTTCTCTGAACACATTCGTGGTGTCTTAGATGTGTGTATTTCACATTTATATCATGAAAATTGTGATTGTGTGGTTTGAATTTAAGATTTGAGTCTTAAGTTGAGTTCTTTCTCACTAGCTTTCCAAAATATCTTACCTAAAATTTAGTCAAATACAGAGATTATGTTCATTTTTATTATCCTTTTTTTGAAAGCTTTTAAAACTGCAAGAACGAGTGCTCAATAACGTTGTCATCTATTTGCTTGGGGATGAAGACCCCAGAGTGCGACATGTTGCTGCCGCATCATTAATGAGGTACTTACCAATATTTTATCTTTTTCAATTTTTTGGTTGAAGTACTAAAAGATATGACGATGGGATGAGAGTGAAGAATTCAGAGGATATAAGGCAGTATTACTGATTCTTTTGAGTTCATTTCAGCCATTCTACTCTTACACTATCAAATTATCTATTACCATAAGAGTCTAAAGTGATAATTTATTTAAAAATTTTTTTTCTAAAATAATTTAAAAAAACAGCAAAATACTAACATTCCATTGTACAAATAATGCACTTTCATTATCAAAATTTTGGGATATAGAGAATAGCACTAAGGGGAAAATGAAAATCACCTTCAATTCCTCCGACTGGCAATAATCACTTTTAACGTTTTGCTATGTATCCTGTGTACGAGTTTCTTACTCAAAATTAAGTCAAAATATGTGCAATTTTGTGATTTGGTAATTTTCACT
>NW_012150385.1:2936674-2939382 GCF_000956105.1 Propithecus coquereli | reverse complement strand
TAGTTGTCCAGATCATTTCTTTTCTGTTTTTTAGTAGAGACGGGGTCTCGCTCTTGCTCAGGCTGGTCTCGAACTCCAGACCTTGAACGATCCACCCGCCTTGGCCTCCCAGAGTGCTAGGATTACAGGCGTGAGCCACCGGACCCGGCCAACACAATCCAGTTTTAGAAAATCCCACCACTCCAGGGAGATCGTTGGTGTCCATTTGCAGTCAGTCCCAGTCCCCACCCTCACCGCAGGCAGCCACTCATTTACTTTCTGTTCCTAAGGGATTTGCCTTTTCTGGACATTTTATATAAACGGGGTCATATTATAGATGAAGTTTTTCATCTGGATTCTTCCACTTAGTTTTTGAGGTTTGTCCATGCTGTACTGTGTATTAGTACTTTGATTTTTTTTATTGCTGAACAGTATTCCATTATATAAATAATATTTATTCATCAAATGATATCGTTTCTACTTTTTGGCTATTATGAATCATGCTACTGTGAACATTTGCCTACGTGACTTTGTGTAGATGTGTGTTTTCATTTCCCTTGTGTAGATACCTAGAAGTGGATTTTTTAATAACTTTTGGTACTTACTGTGAAACTGCTCTCCAGAAACATACTAATTTATACTCCCACTGCCAGAGCGATTATGCCTGATTCTTCTCATTAATACAGATATTTCAAAAAAAGTTAAATATGCGTCAAGTGTTTAGGCAGAAGTTGGTATTTCTTTTAAAAATAACTTTTATCCTGTAATATAATACATGTTTACTGAACAAAATTCAGGGAAAATATAAAAAAGGAAATAAAAATCTTTGTAACCAAACTGCTAAATGAAAACCAAAGTTACCTTTTGGTGCATATCCTTTTAGTTTTCATTATTGTGATTTGCATTTCTTTGATTACTCGTGAGGTATGCTTTTTTGTTTACTTAATGGGTTTGTATGACTTGCCTAATTGAAGATTTTGGAGCTTTACCATTTTATGCAAATGACAGCAACTTATTATATCCTAGAAGAATTATACTCATGACCAAGTCTCCATGGAGGAAAGAGACTTTAAAGATAATGGGATTTGCAAACCAATGTAATAAAATAGTTTGTTGTTTCTAACAGTATGAGTACACAGAGGCAAAATATGTACTGAGTGTATTGTTTGCAGATATGAAGCCCTTCTGTTCCTTTAGGGAAATGTTCCCTGTGTTCTGCATTTGAGTTCAGTTTAGATTTGTTAGGGATCTCAGTTGGAGCTTTTCTGTCTGGGAGTGTGGGATGGTTTTACAGAAAAATTGCAAAAATGCTTAAGGGACAAAACTGGCATTCAGATCTGCAGATCTGCTCTGTGCTCAGTACTCTGTGGACATATGTTATTTGACACTTGTTGACGTTGATCAAAGATTTAGAAAGAGAGCTTTCAGGGTGTATTTTTAGTTATTTATTTATTTTTCGAGACAAGGTCTCTGTCACCGGGGCTAGAGTACAGTGGGGTCATCATAGCTCACTGTAACCTCAGACTCCTGGGCTCAAACAATCCTCCTACCTCAGCCTCCTGAGTAGCTGAGACTGTAGGTGCTAGCCACCACTCCTGGCTAATTTTTCTATTTTTAGTAGAGACAATCAAGGTTGATTTTTAATAAAAGCATTTCATTGTATGTAGAGAAAGGTACTTAATTTAGTGATAGGTAAAAAGAGAGTACAACACTTAATTATTTCAGAATGGGTGTGTGGGCACGAGATCTCATGGTCTTGAAAAATGCCATTTCTGAGAAAGGGCAAGGGAGGCACTGTCTGTTGGTAAACGGGTTCAGTCTTACCCACCTAGGAGGGAAGAAGGGTATGAGTCACAGGTGAACTTCATATACTTTCTTAAGTAAACCAATCTTCCTTTTATGTCAGGCTTGTCCCTAAGCTGTTTTATAAAGGCGACCAAGGACAAGCTGATCCAGTAGTGGCCGTGGCAAGAGATCAAAGCAGTGTTCACCTGAAACTTCTCATGCACGAGACGCAGCCTCCATCTCACTTCTCTGTCAGCACGATAACCAGGTACACTGGCTCAGTGGCATCCTCATGTTGTCGGAAAAAGGTGCTCTTTCTTGATGCCTTTCTTTAGACTTTAATTTAAAACATTTTATTTTCTAGAAAAGAAGCTTCAGCTCATGATATTTGAGTAGATCATCTTCCTCTGAGAGGATATTTATGTTTTTTAGTATTGACTAAAAAAGCTACCTCTGTCTTTAAGCTTTGCTACAGCCACACAGCAGTGAGGTGGTAAATCTTTTAATGAGTTCACTACATTCCACATGCTGACAATTTTATTTTTGTGTATGACTCTTATGTATTATCTGAAAACTTGTCCATTAAAAATTTTTACTTTATTTGTATTACCTCTGAAGATGATGGTTTTCTGTCATGTTCATTGACTTTTAGGTGAGCGGACTATTAAAATCAGTGCTATTTAGGGGTTTGTGATTTCGATGATTTGCAGTGATTATTGTTCACATTTGTTGTGAGAGCTTTTGAATACAATGTCAAATGGTAGCCCATATCCCATACTCATCTGATTCTCAGGTGAGCGAAGCAGAAGTGCTTTAATGAAGTTATAATGTTCTTTAGAATTTTAGTTTGCAAAGAAGATTGCAGAAGTGATGATAATACTATTGTGCCTTTTAACTCTTTCTTTTTTTTTTTTTTTTTTTTTGAGACAGAGTCTCACTTTTTT